>NW_024395824.1:9659853-9832655 GCF_016617805.1 Bactrocera tryoni | reverse complement strand
ACTTCTTGTACAGACGCCAACAAGAATACAAGTGTTTTAAGATCTCTTCAATAAATAATAGTTTAATATTAAATGTTGTGTCTTAATATCTCCACAGGCTTTTATCCGTCGGCTACTAAAAGTTCCATACACAAATTTTTGTCACGTAGTTAGTATTGTGATGTCGCACTTGTTAGCGGCTCCTTTTCGTTATACATTTTTCTCGATGGCAGGTTTGATAAGTAAAAAAATGTGGTATTAAACGAAGTCACCGGCTGGCAGGTACGAAACATTTCGCATTTTTATATAGGTATATTTAACTTACTTATTTCTTTATACATACATAGTTCGCGATGAGTAAGTTAAAGGTTTAAGTATATTTCTATTGGCAATACAGTTCGATTCGAAATTTTTAAATATAAACTTTATAAATTTAACGGGAAAGATCAAGTGTGGAAAGGTGTGGCAGTGATGCAATTCCATCTACTCAAATTAAGATGTTTATGTTTTGCTGCTGTTGTTATATTTATAACACAGAATGTGTCAGGAATTGAAACTCGTGCAGAGCGGCGTATTGATCTTCTCAACGCACCGCATGATTTCGGTGAGTCGATTAATTACTCATATAAAAGTTTCAAATAAAATGCAACATATGGTAAGACAAGTTGGTACTATCACGTTTCTTAATGAAATTGAGAATTGAATTGAGGATATACCATACAATAATATTCTGTGATTATTACATATGTATATCAAATGCTTCCAATGAGTAAAATAACACTTTGGAAATATAAAACCACAGCTCCAGTTTTATTTAAATGTTTTTGGGATATTAAAAAAAAAAATTAGCTTCGAAATAAAGTATGAGGTCTGGAAAAAAGAAATCCATTTTTTTTCCATTAGGTTTAGTAATATCTATCATGCAGTGCTGTATATTTTGAGGCAGTAAATACTAAGCAAAAACTATAAATATTGTTTTTTAATAAAAATTAAAAATTGTTTATTTATGACATATTTTTATTAGTAGACGACACATTATGACGTTTAATCATATTTCGTCCTTCAAACAGTCATTTGATATTCTGTAAGTAGTGAGTTCTTATCAATAAAATATATCCCTGGTGTTAGATTTATCGGTGCTGAGTTTTCTACGGCTACATTTCACCGACATAAAACATAAAATGTTTTGCTTTCGCAAGTAAATCTTGGTTTTTAACTATAAACTATTTTATTGAAATATATTATTTATCTGAAAGCAAATTCCAGCTAATTTTATGCTGAAATGGCTCACGCATTTGTATATGTATGTCAAACGACAGTTTACCTCCCAGGACTATATCTTTTTACTGGCAAAAAATAAAAAAATCTTGAAGAGTACTTATTACATGTTAAAAAAAACAACTTACATTATAAGTAATATACCAGTAAAATTTAACAAAAATGTAAAGTAATTCAAACAAAACTTCGTTAAACTTGAAGATTTATATCCATGTAGCTTAAATGCTAACACAACACCTTAATTACCATAAAAGTAGTATAACAAAGTTTTTCACAGCAACCTTAGATTTTCTGGAGTTGCGTATATAGGTCCGTATCCAGCTCTTAAGTAATTGCTAAAGAAAATGTATTTCTTCAAGTAATTTTGACAGCTGGTTACGCATTGTGAATGAGTAAAAAAAAGTAAAATTAGTATAAAAAAGTTTTACACAGCACCATAAAAATTTCTGGAGTTAAGTATATAGGTCCGTATCCAGGTCTTAAGTAATTGCTCAAAAAAAAAAAAAATACATAATTTTTTCAAGTAATTTTGACATCTGGTTACGCATTGTGAATGATCCACATTAGAAGACCAAGAGAGAATAAACAAAGAAGATAAACTTTGTGTGTAATATGTATGTGTGTAGTAACATAAATATTTTCATTGCGATTTACATAAGGAATGTTGTTGATGATTGGTAAGTTTCATACAACATTTCAAAATGAAGTATACTTCAAAATGATGCTTTTGACTAATTTAGGATGAATTTAACGATTAATTTGAATTTTCTCCAAGAAACAATTGTTGATAATTTGTTTCTTCGCAAAATTAGGATTGCCAAATACGCATTTTATTGAAAAAATGTACTAAAAATTAGTACTAGATTTCTTTAGAGCCGCATACTAGCACAAGAAAATTTACAGCAGGAAACTTATTTATTCTCTCTTGCTCTCCTAATGTGGATCATTCACAATGCGTAACCAGCCGTCAAAATGACTTGAAGAAATAATGCATTTTTTTCTTGAGCAATTACTTAAGACCTGGATACCGACCTTAAGACGGCAGTGACATATCAAACAGCTGATGTACACAATTTCGTAGTTTGTTGTTTTGGCATTTCGAATTTGGAGAAATTAAGTATTTTGAATTTAAATAAATAAATTAAGCATGCACAACCAGGAATATGTTAAAATCAATCCACTTTTATTTTAGTAAAACAATGTCCGGCGTGTACACAACACAACACAGCTATTCATTTTGCATGTACACAATTTCGTTGTTTCCATACTAATACCTTTACCATATTAGTGTCATCACTATTCCTCTATACTGTTGTCGGCAAAATTAGAAATATTTATAATTTAGCGAAAGCGACAACTGAAAGCCTTCTGTCGTGTAGTCGTGTAGCTGTATAAATAACTATGTTCTCCTTTTGTGTTTACAGCATTACTGTATCTACTGAGGGATGGACGCCAACAAAGAAAATAAAAAATGATGAACCTATACTATCAACGATTGGACCGTCTGAAAAAAGTAATCACTTGTGAAAAAAAAATTCCCTCAAGAGAAGCTTGTGAGAGTAGCATTATGAAATTTGTTTAAAAATGGCGACAAGTTATCGAGCAAAACTGTGCATACATCGGATATTTCCAACCTTCCTTCTATTAAATGTAAAAAGAATGGATTTATTTTTATACTCTTGCAACCAGTTGCTACTGAGTATTTACATAGTATAGTTTTGTTCACAAATTCCCATGATCACCCACGGACACCCGCGACAAACCCGTATACTTCAATTCAGCTACAACGGACTCCAGAGCAAGACCGAAGAAATAGAAACACCAAGCTAAACAGCCGCTCAGATCTTCTGAGTTGTGCCGGTTTCAACGTCTTACATAGGGATCGCGAGCGAGATAATGGTTGTGGCCTAGCCTTCATATAGCACAACGCCGTGCAGTATCATCTAATTAATGAAGAAATCGACCGCAGGGATACTTCCCTTAGAATATCAGGGTATAGCTATCTGGTCAGGCGATGTCGACCTTGAAATATTTAATATATACATCCCTTCAGTTACATGTTGCCCTACAGGATATCACCCGAATATAGGTACGCTATTTCGTGGTGAAAACCGTCTGGTACAAGGCGACTTTAACGTGCACCACGATTTTTGCCCCCACCAGAGTTATGGGCACCTGTAATAGCTCGCCCAATATTACCATTGTTAGTGGTGGTCTGATAAATAGCATAACCTGGCGACCTATGCTTACTTGTTCCTGTGGATAACCGTACCTTCGTTAACTTTAACAAAGCTAACTGGGTTGGCTTCACAGAATTTACTGACGCTCTATCAATTCCTACGGACGTATCCGTTGGTGAACGTCGATTCCGCAAGGTCATCGCAGCAGCTACTGCTCGCGTCATCCTGGCTGGAAGAATTGCGGAATCCGGGCCAAATTTCCCATCCAAAGCAGCCGTTTTAGCTAACCAGCGCGACACATTACGACAAGCCGATCTCGGGGATCCCCACTAATGGATCTCAATTTGGAGATTCGGCGATTGGTAAATCAAATCAACACAAGCGGACGAAATGGATAAAGCACTTGAAGTCCTGTAACCTCTCCACCGGAATGACTAAGCGTTGGTCTACTGTCAAGGCTTTGTCTAATCTGAGGAGACATGATGACCGACTTGAAGTTCAATTCAATGACCGTGCCTCTTCGGATCCGAAGAAGTGCGCGCGAGCTA
This sequence comes from Bactrocera tryoni, assembly GCF_016617805.1. NCBI lineage: Eukaryota > Metazoa > Arthropoda > Insecta > Diptera > Tephritidae > Bactrocera > Bactrocera tryoni. The sequence goes on along the minus strand of NW_024395824.1, from coordinate 9,828,670 downwards.
CTTTAGTCGGAGATTCGGCGATTGGTAAATCACCATAAGCGGACGAAATGGATAGAGCATCTGAAGTCCCGCAACCTCTCCCCCGGTGTGCGTAAATTTTGGTCTACTGTCAAGGCTTTGTTACCCGAAGAGGCATGATGACCGAATTGAAGTTCAATTCAATAACTATGCCTCTTCAGATCTGAAAGAGTGCGTGAGCTACTTTAGCCGGCAATTCACACTGCACCCTTCGGTAGACAAAACCAAACGGCGTGTTACCCGACGGCTCCGCAAAATGCCTAAAGACTGCGCGCCACTTACTTTCACCGCTGAGAAGGTTCAGGATGTCATCAACAAAGCTAAATTTTCCAAATCCATTGACCCAGATGGAATCAACATGCTCCTGCTAAAGCATCTAAGCTCGACTGGAGTAAAATATCTCACCAAGATCCTCAACCTCTCGCTGACCAATCTTCAAATACCCGATTTTTGGAAAATCGGAAGAGTGGTCCCACTACTGAAACCTGGGAAACCTGTCAACAAAAGGGAGACCTATCGTCCGCTAACTCTCCTCGCCCCAGTAGTGGAGACACTTGAGGCCTTGCTACTCCCGACTCTCACTCATCACCTGAGCATAGCCAAACACCAGCATGGATTTCGAAAGGTGCACAGCACCGCCACAGCATTTAGCGTCATAAACGCTCAGATAGTTCGTGGCCTCAACCAGAAACGACCCTGTGAGAGAACGCATTTGACACTGTCAATCACACAACGCAACTACAAGACATCGAAAAAACTACGGCTCATAATGAACTCCTCTCCAAGCAGTTCCTGCTAGGATGTTTTCGTAGAAATCGCCCCTGCAGCTACCTGCTTGGAGCGGAACCGCCTCCTAGGAACATCAAGAGGTCTTTCCTTAACTACGACGACGACATCGAACAATACGCCGATCGGACTTCGGACGCAACTAACTTCCGACTGGTACTGACCGCCATTCACAGCTGAGCTATCAACACCTTCACCGACTCCTTCACGTGAATGACGTTCTTGGAGTCAAATCACCGTTCACCGCAGACGAAGAGCTCGAGTTGCCACGAGAAACGCGAGTGACCCTAGTGCAGCTTCATTCTGGATACTGTAGCAGGTTAAACTCCTACTTGTCCTAAATAGACCCTTACATATCTAATATATGTCTCCGCATGACACTGGCCACCTCTTTGCATGCTCCGCCAACCCCACTCATCTAACACCCCCTTTCCCTTTGGTCCGACGCCGTCGAAACAGTACGTTTCCTGGGCCTCCCGCTAGATGACGTCGACGACAACATGGATAACCCTTAACACCCTAACGGGGACTGATAACCATTAAAACAACAATAACTCGATTATCGAAGAAAACTGTCAACGTAAGCTTGATTTTTCATCTGCTTTGACGTGGTTTTTTCGGTTTCGGCTCACTTTTGCTACGATATTCGGTCGATTAATTTCTGTTTGCGGGTCTGAAGCATAGATCCAACAATAGTACTACGTTTCATGACATGCTGATAGTTTGAAAGTATTGTTTCACAGTCTTTAATGCGATGCTGTTTTTCGAAAAAATTAAGTGATTTTGGAACCAATCATGCTTTCACTTTCGTTAGGTCCAAATGATCTTTCAAAATCATTTTCACTGATCCTTTCGACATTACAACGATGCCAATAAGATATCTGAGTGTTAATAGCCGATTCTCAAGCACCAATTCCTTTATTTTATTGTCGTGTTGATCATCAGTTGATGTTGATGGTCGTCCAGGACGTGGTTCGTCGTTCACGCGAGTTATAATTTAACTTTTATTCCTCTAATATGTATAAACGTATACATGTATTTAAATAAAACGAATTATTGTTATATGAAAAATTCAACTTTACTCGTTTCTGTTGGTCTTCACACTGAATTCTTAAAACTAAATCTTAATCAGCAGTGGTCGAAAATCAAGTTAAACCGTAATCATTCGAAATATGAAACTGTGAAACTGTCGATCAAGCATTATCAGCAATTTCGTTTGTTATTGCTTTAATATTGATTATGCATAATGCAGCAACATTTTAGCAGACTGTTTACATAACGAAACTTAAGCATTTTATTTGTATAAGGCACTTTAATTGACAAATTGTTTCCATGATATTATTTAACTTAAGTGAAACGACACCAATGTCGATTAGGCAGCGACATTTAAGTATCGTTATACATAAGTGTCGCTGACTTTGCCTAAACAATTTTGTAAAATTTCTTCAATATCTGAAGTTGTGGCAGAGGTTCGAGGTTTGGTAATGGGTGTTTGTGGTAGTATGTACGTAATTCTCGTTCTCCACTCTCTTCGAATAATTTGTTCCAATCAAAATCAGTTACTCGCGACAAACAATTATCGCCGAAGAACTTTTCCAACATTTTGAACGTTACGGCACAGAAATTTTATTCCGCAAACCAAATTGAAGGGAACTTCTTTGTCAAATAATTACGCTCCTCGTAAAAATCGCCGAATGCACTTTAGAAAAGACAAGTAGCAATACTAAACTTCTTCTTCTTAATTGGCGTAGACACCACTTACGCGATTATAGCCGAGTTAACAGCGCGCCAGTCGTTTCTTCTTTTCGCTACGTGGCGCCAATTGGATATTCCAAGCGAAGCCAGGTACTTTTCCACTTGGTCCTTCCAACGGAGTGGAAGTCTTTTTACGTGGCGGGTCCCAAACCCAGCGCACAACCCTATGTAGGGGATGTTTCGCCTTCTCACTTTAGCTCGCCTTCGAACGGATGTTTTTAAGCTACCCAGAGGATACTTGGTCAAAGACCGGAAGTTTTGAGCTGCTTGAGCCATGTGTAAAAGAATCGTTTCTGGCCACTCCCAAGTGAATGGCGATCAGAGAACTTTCCTCACGTGCGTAAACTTCTACACATGACTCCATCCTCTGTTGAACTTTATTTCTCCTCCCCTCACCTTCACACTAAGTTTTTCAATAGCCCGTACACTTCTCGAAAAGGACGACTGACTCATTGGCAAGTTGACGTTGTTACCTACACATTTCTGGTATGAGCCGTGTCCAAAAAAGTTCCTAGCTGCTATAACCCTTACAGTTAAAGGTAGTGACGTTTTTGAATCGTGTGGGGTTAGATCATAAATAAGGCGACGGCAAATTTCACGAGTTAATCGAAAATTTTGCCCAAAGGTATTCTTGCTCAAAGAAAATGGATTGCTATCGTCGCGTAAACATTTTAAATGCCGCGCGCGATTCCTATTCTCACAATTTTCATCTTCGTTTAACAATAATAACAGAAGTAAAATATCTTCCATTTTCACAACAAGATGCACAATCAGATAATGAATTCATAACGAGCACTGTCAAGAGCATTTGACATCTAACAACTTATAAAGAAAAGAGCTTTTTATTTCAGACACAGAACACGAAATGCTTGATAAATTTCAAATTTTGACAAATTAGAAATATGTTGAATTTGTCAAGTGCTCAGAATAAGGGTGATAAACCAATTATAAAAAGTGGTTTTTGTATATAAAATTTTTCAATGTAATGTTTTGCCAACGCCTTTAATCCTTTTAGATTTTGAGAGAGAAAATATTCGACATCATTTGTTTATTGGTAACAAAGGGGCTTTAATTTCAATCATTAATTTCAGATGCGGCTTACGGACCCCACTACACGGATGTCGAAAACTACTATGATATATTTGAAGAAGTTGCAAAATTATCTCCATACAACGAAAAGTAAGTAGAACAAGTAAGGAAGGGCTAAGTTCGGGTGCAACCAAATATCTTATACTTTTGCAACTTGCAAAAATCAAACCCAGGGGAACATTTTAAGGTGTAAAACCAATCATATAGAGTAAAATCAGACGCATGCTCGAAAATCCTGATGGTAATTATATAAGGCCTAGGCCAAGTTCTCACTCAAATTTATCTATTTTAGGTAAAAAGACACACTCTTATGAGTAAAATACACTCTCACATTTGAACTATTTTCCGTCATAAAGTGGCACACAATAAAGACATAATTCGTGCACAGTTTTATTCCGTTATATTATGTATTTGCTTCTTGATTTGTGTACTGTAAACTGAACGAATCTAGTGGAATTTAAAGTTGTGCTATATGGGAAGTAGGCGTGGTTATTGTCCGATTTCGCTTATTTTCACAACATTATATAGAAATATGTACAAAAAGAATGCCTCGCCCATTGCCCAATTTTTACCCCGACCCCTAAAAACATTGTCATACCATCCCGGCGGCAAATTTTTACGTTTATAGCGATTTCAGTTATTGATTTATCGCGCTGCTAGTAGTTTTGAACAGTACCGTTATATGGGGAGTGAACGAGGTTCTCATTGTATTACATCCATTACATTCCACTATCATCAGGAGGTCTCGTAGAATTGGTGTTGGGCGAATTTGGTGGTTTTAACCTAATTGGTTTAGGAGATATGTACATTAAATTTATTAGGGGCCGGGGCTAAGCTCCCCTGTGCCAAATTTGAGTTTTATATCATAAAGTAGTCCTTAGTTATGGCACTTTATATGTTTTCGATTAATGGCGGTTTGTGGCCGTGGCAGTGAGCTGATTACGTCCATCTACAAGCTTGACATTTTTTTGTACTAAGGAGAATCGAGTCATGTGTAGAAGTTCACGCATGTGAGGAAAGTTCTGTGATCGCCCCTCATTTGGGAGTGGTCAGATAAACATATAGCTTAAGCAACTCACGACTCCCTCTGGGTAGCCGAAGAACATCTGTTTGAAGGCGAGCTAAAGTGAGAAGGCGAAACATCCCCTCCGCAGGGTTCTGCGCTGAGATTGGGATCCGCCACATAAAAAGAACCACCCAATGAAAAATAACAACCAGCCTCGGATGAAAGATTTTTGATGACGACCATGGCAAACGAATTAAGGATTACGATTTAAGGGCATGCACCTGAAATGTCCGGTCCCTCAATTGCGATAGACAGGGCAAGGACTGAGGCGAGTAGGTCCTTGTGTCATTTACTACAGTAGCCATATAAGGAACGCAATCCGCATCAGAGCGAAGTTCTTCAAAATATCGCTGATTTGCGCCCACTCCCCGACGGAAGAGGACACCTATGACAACTGCCCCCGCCACGATATCAAAGAGAAAACTGGCTGCCAACCTCGCAACGTTACGATCGACCATAACACGTACGGGATGTGATAGATACCGAGAGTTTAAGAGGGAAGCGAGACGCATTTGAAGACAGAAAAAGAGAGATATCGAAATGCGTGAGTGTGAAGAGCTTGACAAGCTGTCCGACAAAGGTAATGCTGGAAAATTCTACGAAAAAAGGCGGCGTGATCTAGTGACCGATACCTAGAGCATACTAAAATTATTGAGGAAACACTTCTTCAACCTACTGAATGGCAGTGAAAGTATAACGCCAGGAGAGGGAGAACCCGATTACCCAATCGATGACGATGGAGCAGACATTCCATTGCCCAACCATGAATAAGTTCGAATAGTAATTACTCGTCTGAAGAACAACAAAGCGCCGGGGGCCGATGAATTGTCGGCCGAGCTATTCAAACACGGCGACGAAGAACTGAAAAGGAGCATGCATCAGCTTCCTTGTTAAATTTGGTTGGCCGAAAGCATGCCCAACGATTGGAATTTAAGTGTGCTCTGCCCAATCCACAAAAAGGGAGACCCCACAATCTTCGCCAACTACCTTCCCAATTAAGTCTCCTAAACATCGCGTATAAGGTTCTGTCGAGTGTATTGTGTGAAAAATTTAAGCCCACCGTCAACAAACTGATTGGACCTTATCAGATTGGCTTTAGACCTGGAAAATCAACAACCGACCAGATATTCACAATGCGCCAATTTTGGAAAAGACCCGTGAAAGGAGAATCGACACACACCACTTCTTCGTCGATTTCAAAGCTGCTTTCGACAGCACGAAAAGGAGCTGCCTTTATGCCGCGATGATTTATGCCGATCTGAATTTGGTATCCCCGCAAAACTAATACGGCTGTACAAACTGATGTTGAGCAACACCAAAAGCTCCGTCAGGATCAGGAAGGACTTCTCCGACCCGGTCGATACCAAACGAAGTTTCAGACAAGGCGACTCCCTTTCGTGCGAGTTCTTCAATCTGCTCTTGGTTAAAATATTTCGAGCTGCAGAACTTAATCGATCAGGTACAATCTTCTATAAGAGGGTACAGCTGCTTGCGTATGCCGAGTATACTGATATCATTGCCCTCAACACCCGCGCCGTTATTTCTGCTTTCTCCAGACTGGATAAGGAAGCAAGGCAAATTGATCTGGCAGTGAACGAGGGCAAGACGAAATATCTCCTGTCATCAAACAAACAGTCGTCGCACTCGCGACTTGGCTCTAGCGTCACTGTTGACAGTCATAACTTTGAAGTTGTAGATAATTTCGTCTATTTAGGAACCAGTATTAACACCACCAACAATGTCAGCCTGGAAATCCAACGCAGGATTGCTCTTGCCAACAGGTGCTACTTCGGACTGAGTAGGCAATTGAAAAGTAAAGTCCTCTCTCGACAAACAACAACCAAACTCTATAAGTCACTCATTATTCCCGTCCTGCTATATGGTGCAGAGGCATGGACGATGACAACAACTGTTGAGTCGACGTTGCAATTTTTCGATAGAAAAGTTTTGCGGAAGATTTATAGTCCTTTGCGCGTTGGCCGCGGCGAATATCGCATTCGATGGAACGATGAGCTGTATGAGATATACGACGACATTGGCATAGTTCAGCGAATTAAAAGACAGCGGCTACGCTGGCAAGGTCATGTTGTCCGAATGGACGAAAACACTCCAGCTCTGAATGTATTCGACGCAGTACCCGCCGGGAAAGGCAGAGCAAGAGGTAAACCTCTACCATGTTGGAGAGACCAGGTAGATAAGGGCCTGGTTTTGCTTGGAATCTGCAATTGGCGCCACATTGCGGAAAGAAGAAACGGCTGGCGCGCTGTTGTTAACTCGGCTATAATCGCGTTAGCGGTGTCTACGCCAGTAAAGAAGAAGAAGAAGGAACCCGCATACCAAGTTTCATCAAGATATCTTAATTTTTACTCAAGTCAGGGCTTGTACAGACGGCCGGACAGACAGACAGTCAAACGGATTTCAACTGTGCTCGCCGCCCTGATCGTTTACTATATATATATCTATATGTATATGTGTAATCATATATCAATCACCATTAGTTTTGGGTGATACGTAGAACCGGTAGGTGAGCAAAACTTAATACTCAGTAGCAACAAGTTGCAAGAGTATAAAAGTTGGATTGTGGAACATATTTTGATTAAAACAATCTGTGTTGTAAATGACTTAAATGATATTGATCGAAAAAGTTTTTTTCGTATTTTGTCAATAGATGTCGGTGGGAGGAAATTTTTTTTTATCAAATCCATTGCGTTGCTAGATAAGACTTCATTTGATAACCAACCAGTTCTATGCACTTGAAATGAAATTTTGCGCCTATAGTGTTTCGGGGTCTTTTATGACCATTCTTCCATATTATGCTCGGAGATCTATAACGTTCACTTGATTTCGTAAATGTCGAATACAAAATATCTTCTTTCCTTATGTCCTTTACTTATGCATTTCGCGAAGAGTGCAATACTTCTAATGGAAAAGGATAGGAACACAAAATAAAATACTTCAATAGGTCAGCTTGAAAGGTGACGATGGCTGCTACAAAACTTGCCATATTTATGGTTTCCTTAATTTGTATTTGACAGTTTTTGATATATTGAAATTCTGTATAGCTACCATACAAAGTGAATGGTCGGAATCATTTTAGCTTCGGTGCAGCCGAAGTTAACGTTTTTTTCTTTTTTTTTTGATTTCAAGATACAAAAAAATGATTGTAAACAAATGCAAACAAACATATTTTTTATTTTGCCATCTAGGCGCTCTTCACGCATACATGTTTTCCGGCGTGACTGCATATCTCGTGGCGGTGCTTGCGACAGTAGGCCCAATGACTGCTGCTACAATAGCTCGTGTCGTTGCAATCTCTGGGGCAGCAATTGTCGTTGTCAACGCATGGGACTCTTCCAGAAGTGGGGCTAAGCGCCAATGTACGTAATAAAGATTTCAAACTACTGACAACTGTCAATGGCTGCTTCAAGATAAAGACCGTCAAACATCGCAACTATTGTTTAACAAGTCGTGCTGTGATATCGTTACGATCGCTAGCTGATTGACCGCGATCCATAATTCCGCACGTATGTCATCGCATTTTGAGAGTACTTCTTCCTTTCTTTGGGCTGCCATACGTTGATGGCAAAAAGAATGCCGACAAATATTAGCGCGACCTCTTCGCGGCTTCGTAACAAATTTCAATCAGTAATTGATCACTTCGTCTGTAACACTCATAAAGTTTTCACTGAATAATTTTCAATAATTTTTCCTTGGATACCCGTAATAAAAAAGCAAGTGACCGCAATTGAACGATTCAAATAATTTACAAATTAAAATATTGAAAAACAAAACAAACAAAAATTGAAAAAAAGTGTATGAAAAATGTTATTTTTTGGAATTGTCCAATTTTCCGACTTCTCCTCATGAAAAGTATAAGGTATTTGTTTCTAAACCTTTCCCGATCCACAACAAACAACCTTTAAAAGAAATTTCATCAACCGTTCTCTTTAGTGTTACTAAAAAACAAACATTCATTTTTATATACATATGTACATATATATGTATGTATGAATGTAACGTTTGTATAGGGAAAAGAAAAGGTTGTTTTTAGAGTTTTCCGGAAGGTTATTCGAATTTTTCTCGCCGTTAAAACCATCTTTGAACTTCAGCGAACATTTAAGAAAAAGAATTGGCCAAATTGGTCCAGGCGTTATTGAGTTATGAACGTACATACATTTTGGCGATTCATTTTTATATATGTAGACAATGGCCTTCATATATTATAATGTATATTTACTATAAACGCCGTGAACGTTACATTTAATGCTAGGGATGAACCAGATGTAGGATCAGTTAATGTGGGTCAGTTCAATAAGTGAACAATTGGTCTGTAGTCTGTCGAAAGCGTCATATATACATATATACAGAATACAATCAAAAAAAAAAAAATCTCAAAATGAATTGAATATTTGTAACATACATATATCTCCTTCAAATTTGTTTTGAATTTTTATACCTTGCGGCCGTTGCTACGCCACCTCCAATATTAAATATTTATGTGATGACTTTTGTTTCCATATTTGGAGTTTCTTTTCAGTTTGTTTGAGTATCACGGAAATGTTCTACATAAACTTGGCTTTTCACCAAGTATATGGTGCTGTAGTTTGTGAGTTATGGAATATCACCTAAAGGTTTTACATTACATAGAGCTATTTTTGTTATTTTAGTAAACGCTAATGATTTGACACCTGCACCCTTTGATTATAACACGAAAAGTCCTATGTTAGGAAATTTTTACTATCATTTTCGGTTTTAGCAAACCAAAATTAGCACGAGGCAACCTCTTATATCACAGTCTCAAAATTGGCTCTGTTGAAACCGTAGTTAAACCAATACACTAGTTCAACGGCTGGAACGTATTCAAAGAGCGCCCCTCATTGGTACGCCAATCATGGGACACAATGCACAACGTGCATCTGTAGTCATAGCTGGTAACTGCATTGCAGCGAAAACTATTATTAGACTTAGGGAAGCTGGGTATACAAGGTGTTGTGTGCAGGGACACACTGAAATTTTCCATTATTTCGATTCCATTCCTTACAATTTAGACCATTGCATCGCTGAACCTTCTCCGGTTCCTCCTCTGCTCACACACCTGCGAGATATTTGTGGCTGCAGCGAAACCGTTGGAGAAGAGGTAGAGTAGGTTGGTAGAGGCAAGATCTTTTTTGACCAAAGGGAACCGTAAGAGGTCCTCCGAACTACTTGCACTCAGCAAAGTCAATCTCGCAGCTAATGTGGGTGTTCTGACTGGACACTATCCAATAGAGACACCCAGTACGAGTAAATGTTTACCAATGGTGTATGGAGGAAGGCCAGGTGGAATCATCATGTCACTTTCCCCTCTATTGTTTAGCTTTTGCCTGACTGAGATTGAAACATCTCTGTAAACACATCTTTGGGGAACCTACACTTAACAAATTTGTGGTAACTTTAAAACGCTTCGTCTATCTATGAGGTTATGCACTTTTAGGAATTTTTGGGTAACTCAAAGGGCAAATACATGTCCAAGTGGATTCCACGAAATTTGGATCAGCCCTACGACCTAACATAATGTTATTGAACTGGGGAGTTAATCGGCGAGGTGGTGCACTAATAAAGATGTTCTCTATCGCGAATATGATACACTCTGTTACGCAATAAGCGCATCGAAAATTATGTTTAGCGCAGCCGCCTCCTAATGTCGGCACTAGTGTATTGTACTTGTGCGTTTAACGAAAGTTTGATCAAACTGATGAAATTGACAAAAGTAACGAACAAACAATGTTAAATCGTAGTTTTTATTTGTAGTTTAACTGCACTAAAATAATTTACTTTTTTAACTTTTAACTAAAAAAACAGAACAAACGGTTTTTACGGCAAAATCAATTTATTTTATTCAAAATAGTCTCCTTCTGCTTCAGTACAGCTTTTTGCACGGTCCAAAAGAATGTCGAACGAGTTTTTAGCTCGTTGGCCGGTATGGCCGCCAGTATGCCGGTGCAAGCCTTTTGAATGGCCTCTACGTCTGCATAACGCTTTCCTTTCATGGTCAAATGCATTTTTCCGAAAAGGGAGAAGTCGCACGGTGCCATATCAGGTGAATACGGGGAGTGGTTAATGGTTAAAATGTGATTTTCGGTCAAATAATCGTCCATCGAATGTTGAATTCTGAGCAATTTTTGGTCGTCAGGCAATTTGTGCGGAACAAACCGTGCACACACCTTTCGTAAGCCCAAATGTTCGGTCAAAATGAGATAAATCGATGTTTTGAAGATGTTCAATTCCATTTCCATGAATTTCAATAATGATTTCGGCTGATTTTGAATTCACGCACAGTTTCGTTGGAATTTCCGGTGATCACGGATTTGATTGGCCCACATGTTAATCGTCATTTATGTCCTCACGACCACTTTGAAATCGTTGAAACCACTCGTGCTTTCTATTACGGGATAGGCAATCATTGGCATAAGCTTGTTTCATCAATTGAAACGTTTCGGTAAAAGTTTTACCAATTTTAAAACAAAATCTAATGTTGGCTCTTTGTTCAAGCTCATTTTCGCACCGATAACACAAACATACTGACACTTAAAACGCAATAACTTCACTTCAAATCGATGAAATGTCTCTCTGGAAAATCGATGAAGATAGCAGATTCTAACGCACAAGTCGACTAATGGAAGGCGCCAGCAGGGGGTACTAGATTTCGAAATTTAGTGAAAATAATGAAGAAATTCGCTATATTTGGAAATTTTTGTATAAAAAAGTGATGAATGCCACGCAATCCACCAATGAAATTTGTGAAGTTTACGGAAACGATGCTGTTTCAGTTAATGGTGCAAAATTTTCAAAGCAACCTTCTATCAAATCCTACTACATTGAAAAAAGACATTATAAATCTTAGACGTGCGTTAACAGACTTCATTGCAATGTTTAATACTGTAGTCAGTTCGTGTATTGAATAGAAAAGTTTCATAAAACAAAACGATGTAGGCCAAGTTTTGAGAATCTTTCGAGAAGTTCTTCTGCAGAGACTTCAATGTCATGATGCGCGTGCAGCAACGTCAGGCCGATCAATCTAGCGTGAAGCATGTTCGTCCTCAGCCACGTTTTCATACGGCAAAGTGTCGAAAAAGAGCGTTCAGAGCTTACATTCGTCACAGGAAGTGTGCAGAATATGTGAAGAAAACTATAGATTATAGGGTATAGGTCTACATTGCAGTTCTTCAACGTTTCCAATGTCGTAGTCGGTAACTTGTTGTCTTTTGACTTTAGCTTCTGCCCCCAATGGCACTGCCAGTGATCAAGTTTACCTTTGAGCTTCACACGTCGGACGACGTTGTTATTATCCAAAAGGCCTTTGGTTTTATCTATCAAGCAATAAATAAGGTTTGCCATTTCTTTGGTTCAAAGCACATATGTTCCCTCTTCCGGAAGCAGCAAACTCAGTTGAAATTCATCCAATACTTGTCCAGAAAAGCGCGTCTTCAAGTCTTCGCCGATTGTATCTAACAGAGGAGTGTACAATGAGACGCAGTAGTATTTTTCGCTAGCTCTCACGCAGAAATTCTCGCGTTTTGTTTGTCGGCCGCAGATTCTTAGTTTTTCTTCTTCAACTTTCAGTTCTGCCGCCATTTTGCCGTTGAACCCATCTTTTTTTACATAACTGTTCGTCAAGTTTCGCGAATTTTTTTGAAGGATAAACTGCGGAGAATGTATCAATCAAAAAAATCACAGAAGAAGCTGAATGCAGCATCTATTTCAAGTTCTCTATCAAGCCTCGTCGTTTAAAATTTAGCACTTTCAGTTACGGATCTGATTGGATTTATTAACAATTTAATCAGCATACGTGGCTATAATTTGTACCTTCAGTGGTATCTTACGGATTATTTATTATAATCAAAAATTTATTTTTGAAATAAAATGCCAAATTTCTGAATTATATTTCTATCACTTTATATTTTTTCAGAGTAGTAAAATTATTAATAAGACATTTATTTAGCCCTTGAGGGGTAAATATGTCCCATTTTCCCCCTCTGATTTCGCCACTGATATTATGGTATGTTTTTAGTAATTTTAAGCAATTTTATTATGTGAAATTTGAATGAATTAAAATTTAGGAAGTTTTGGATAAGCATAACCCTATATCGATCTAGGAAACATTAAGGACAGTTTTCTCAATACCCGGTTAATATTATCCTTTACCGAATGATAACTTTAACTGACAGAACCGTTTTCTCCAAGTTCTAGTTAGTTTAAAGTGCCCATATACGAGCACACAAGTGCGTTCGATCGGTATGTGTGCGCTTGCGGTTTATCGTGTATGGGCTTGTTCGCGTATCGATCCATGTTCGCGAAAATGTTTGATTTTTTACGATCGGTGCGCGAACATGTGTATCGTGTATGGCGTTGTCTGCGCACAAAATCTCATTTCTCTCGTGTTGCCGAACAGTGAAGACCGCAGACAATGGCCAGTGTTAAGGGGAGAGCCTGCTTTCGAGGCTTCAAAAAATCGATTTTTTTGAGGATTTTATTGGGAGGGAAAGAAATAATTGATTCAAGCGAAATTTCTAGGCTTTATAGTTATATATTTGAACATATTTCACAAATTTTTTGGATACGAAATCTTTGATATTCTGTCTTTGGGAAGCAATTGCCCGATGCATCTCGCATGTACATTTTTCGGACAGCGGGCAGGATGCAGGTCGCAATTTCTATCGGAAACAAAAAATTCAAAGAGATTCATATTTTTTATTAATTTATCTTCAAGTTAAACTAAGAATATTCCAAAAAAAGTGTAAAATTTAAAATTTTTTTAAAAATTGAATAAATAGTGGCTTATGACCAAAAAAAATTTTACTTAATGCTGTTTAAAAATATGTCTAAACTTGACCTTTCTTAATATTTTTTTTAGTTTAAATAGAAGATAATTTTATGCCAATGATAATAAACTTTGCCCTAATTCCATACGACGTTTAGTTTTTTTCTATCCTGCCCGCCAATTAAGAATAATCGTAAAAATGAAAAAGCGAGAAATCACGCTTCGAAGTTTTCCCTTTTTGCCCAAGCGCTCATACATATATCTGCTAGAAGCTCGGTCACTATTTCCCTTCTAGCTTCGATAATATTTCGAATTCCCATCTATAACTTTGGGACATATTCTTAAATAATTTTGAAAGAGATTTAAGCAAAAAAAAAATCGATTGTTTGAAGCTTCTAAAGCAGGCTCCCCCTTAATAAAGATTTCGTATCAGAATTTATTGATCTTATAAAAAATGAATTCGCAATTTGGCAAACGAAAAGTGATAAATATAAAAATAAAATTGAGAAAAATAAAAGTTGGAATAACTTATTAACGAAATACAAAGAAATAGATAAAAAATGCTACATTAGAAATAAATTCCAAGAAATGTTCCGCTTGCCTGTCGCACATGTTAACTCTGTGAAGAACGAACGCGAAATGGACATTGTATAAACCTACAAGTAACCAATCCTTCATTTTTCACTAACACATACGCAAAAATGTGCTACAAATTAGGCACTTGGTACGGGTTGCCCCTAAATATTCTACTACAAATTAGGCACTTGGTTCGGGTTGCCCCCAAATATTCTGCTACTAATTAGTCACTTGGTACGGGTTGCCCCCAAATATTCTACTACTAAAACGTTAAAATGCCTAAAATCTGCTATAGTGTGTTGCCGTGTTAGGTTTTAAAATTTATAACTTTAACAATGTTTTTATAAAATATTCAAATATTTTTCGATTATTTAAATTTCTAAATATTAAATTTAATCAGTTTTGTCCAAAATATTAATTATTGTAATTTATAAAAAAATATTTATATAATATTTGTGTAAAAACTATGTACCCGATTTTTTTATATTTATTTTAGTTTTTGTTTAAATAATTACAAGTTGATTGTTTTGACTTGTATTGTTAATGTATACATACAATGGAATTATACCTGATTTTTAATATTTATTTTGGTTTTTGTTTAAATAGTTTCCAATTGATTGTTTTGACATATATTGTCAATGTTATATTTTTAATGTAATTAATATTCATGAATTGTACTTGACCTTATATATTTATTTTTGTCTAGTCATATTTTTTATAATAAGTAGATTGATTTAAAACTGTATATATAAAAAGGGTGAAAATAGGGCTCCTGGTGAACCGAACACTCAAAAAAGATCGGTAGCGCGCCTACATTGCAACCTCAGAGGTGGTGAGGAAGAGCAATAAATATCCAATAAACTTTTGTTTCAAAAATATTCTTGAAAGTTTTCATTAATGTTTTCCGTTACAAATACTTTTTCACAAAAAATTTGATCTACTACATTTCTTTTAATTACATCCCTGTGCCTAAAAAAGGCAGATTTCGATCAGGTGATCTCAGCTGTGAAAAATTCTTGGAAAACAGCTGATTCTTTTGTTCCTTGTAGGTTTATACAATGGAAATGGATTTGTGTGTCATGTATGGGCAAACGAATTCATACCGATCGAACGCACTTGTGTGCTCGTGTATGGGCACTTTTACCTACATATAGTTTGATTATTGTGAATGCGTGGGGAAAACAGTTCATAAAACTTGTATTGTGAACACGTAAAACAGTTTAATGGCTAATTCACATAGAACTTTTGCTTCACTTTGCGTTAGATATTTGTTTTGACAGCAAAGTTCGATGCATTCTTTTGCATTTTATGTGAATGTATAAAAAACGACGCGATATATATGTATATATGTACAGCTAACAGCTGTCTTTTCATGTTCGGTAAAGTTTACCTGAGCTTGACAGATGGTTTCCATCCCGATATTTTTCAATATGTTGTCGATAAAGTTATGGTTAAGCCCTTAAAAAATAACCTTTATGTAAGCAGAATTATTATAAACTTTTGCTACAAATTAGTAGGGCATACACATCGAATTAACTTGCTAAATTTTAATAGTAACTTACTTTTTCAACAAACCTTGTAAATGTGCATGCACACGTTCAGAGTTCACAGTTTGATATAAATCTAAGCAATATACTAGTTTATTAAAATCAAATTTAATCAAATTTTAAGTTATTACAGTGGTATGTTGGAATCCCATTTAATTGTTTTTATTTCTATCATATACTATGTCTGCATATGTAAATGGAAATGTTTAATATTTGTTTAGATTTTAATGATGCTGGGTTGATGAATAATAAACCAGTTTGTATAGCTTGATCGTGACCCTATAAAAACAGTGACAATTATCTGACCGGTCATTTGTCAGTCACAGCTGAAAAAATTGTATCAGCAACTAAAGATTATAAAAAATAAATAATAATCATAAGAAAATATTCTATGAAAAATAATGAAGTAAGTGAGATTTTTTCTCAGTTCATTCTATACTTGCTCTCCTCATGAGCTTTCCATGTGCCTTGATCCAATTTATTCAAATAATATAAAAAAATGAAAATTATTGCTTAACCTGATTGGAATACTTCACCGTTGCCAAAATCGTTTGATCACTACTATCCACCTCACTGCTTATACTTATAAAAGATGAGCAACTAGTTTTTGTAATATATACCCAATTCTAAGAAAAATCAAATCAGGTGTTTTGGCAAAAAATAGTAAGACCTTTTAATTTATATTTCGTCGAAAACCCATTCGTCGAAATATTTCTTTTCTAAGTTAATTTGGCTGAAAGTGACATCTGTGCCTAATGTCACATCAAAATAATCATAAGTGTTTAGTATACGCTTGTCTTTCCTAAGTACATAAAGTGCATTCGGCGATTTTTACGAGGAATGAAATTATTCAACAAAGAAGTTCCATTCAATTTTATTTGTTAAGGGTTATCCATGTTGTCGTCGACGTCATCTAGCGGGAGGCCCAGCAAACGTACTGTTTCGACGGAGTCGGACCAAAGGAAAGTGGTGTTAGATGAGTGGTGTTGGCGGGGCATGCAAAGAGGTGGCCAGTGTCATGCGAAGACATATATTAGATAGGATTATTAGGATCTATTTAGGGCAAGTAGGAGTTTAACCTGCTACAGTATCCAGAATGAAGCTGCACTAGGGTCACCCGCGTTTCCCGTGGCAACTCGAGCTCTTCGTCTGTGATGGGCGGTGATTTGACTCCAAGAACGCCAGTCGGTGAAGTTGTTGATAGCTCCACTGTGAATGGCGGTCAGTACCAGTTGGAAATTAGTTGCGTCCGAAGTCCGATCGGCGTACTGTTCGATGTCGTCGACGTAGTTAAGGAAAGACCTCTTGATGTTCCTAGGAGGCGGTTCCGCTCCAAGCAGGTGGCTGCAAGGGTGATTCCTACGAAAACATCCCAGCAGGAAGTGCTTGGAGAGGAGTTCATTATGCTCTTTAACTGGGAACATAAGCGTCACACTATGTAGGTGTTTGATGGGAGACATCAAGAGGCATCCTGCCATGGTCCGGAGTGCAGTGTTTCGGCAGGTCATTTCCGTACCACTGCATCCAGGCGACCATATTGATGCGACGTAATTGAAGACCGGCCTGATCGGAATTGCCTTGTAAGTTGTCAACAACGTTTCTTTGTCTTTTTCCCATGTACTGCCGGCAAGCGACTTGAGGATTTTGTTGCGGCTCTGTACCTTGGCGTTAATCGTAACGTATGGGGAGTGAAGGAGCATAGACTATCAAATGTTACACATAAAATCTTTGGATTATTGACGGTCGAATTTTACGCCATCGACTGCAATATTAAGATCAAGTCTCCTTTGTCCAGTTCGTAAATATGGTCGCTGTGGATTTGGTGTGGGAAAGTGTTGGGTTCTGTGCAGTGCGGAAACGAGAAAGGTCGGAGAGGTAGCTATTTAATTTTGAGCACATTCCATCGATACCATCGCCCGACGTCAATATCGTGCAATCATCAGCGTACGAGGTTATGAAAATTCCCTCGCGGCTTCCAGATGTAGAAGTTAAACCATGGATAAATTGATCCGAAACTCTTTGATTCGAGAGAGCGCTGTCAAAGTCCACATTTTTTATAACATTTGCCAATGATGCCACTATGGAAGAAATGTGTGAGGGAATTTTTAGTAAATGTTTTGGGAGTTTGTAATTTCCACACCACCGCTGAGGTATACAAAAGGCGCGTTACCGAAGTTAGTTTTGGGTGCTCGGTTCCCCTATAGGCCTATATCACCCATATAGGTACAAAATAAAATCACAAAAATGACAATATTTGTCGAAATTCAAAATTAATATAAAAATTAACAAAAACGAATGATTCAAAACAAAAAAATCTTAAAACTATACAAACAAAATATCACATTTCATTATTCTGTTTAACAGCAAATATTTGTAACCAATAAATATGAATATAAAATAAGAAAATAAATAAAATGAGTACGCATTATTTACATATATACAAACTAGCCTACACCCAGTTTTCAGGGGTAATTATTACATAATTTAAAACTAAAAGGGCTGGGCAGAAAATAAGAGTTTTAAAAATAGATATATAAGAATTATATTACACACATATGCTTCTGTAGAGCTTTGAAGATATTTTACCACCTACTGTACCTACAAGTGCGAAACGCATAATATTTTTGACTTAAAATTAGGGGTACTAAGGCTTCTATTATAAAATTTAATTAAAAGAAAATTCTAATTTTAACAAATAATGTTAAAATTAGATCACTGCTACAATTTTCACAGCAGGAATAGGGTCTGACACATTTGAGTTTATCAAATAAAATTTGCCCTACACCTATCCTATGACAAGTTGAATCAAATTCCTTTAGGAAAATTGCTTCTAATTTATTTAAATAATCTAAAAATTCCTGTGGCGGTCTTACTAAACTACACCTGTCAACTTGTCTCTGTTGAATAAAATAAAATTCTGGTGAAATATCTTCATCTCCTATATATGGCAAGGGTTGGGAGCAAGCGTGTGTCTTATAAATTTTTAAATAAAAATAACCACAGAAATACGAATATGCGTTTTCTTTTAAGAAATCTACTTCTAAATCTAATTCTAAATTTTCTCCTACTGCTATCCGATTAAAGGTGTGGTCTGGTCGCGGTAGACCTTGAAATTCTTGCCAAGAAAGATCCCGTACCACTTTGTCATTGCACACACTTGCTATTATTTGATGAGACTGTGCAATTGAAAAGGTTTCGTTTTCTGGAACGGGTTCGCAGTTTCCCTTGACTACGATATTGGCGTATCGCAACCCCCAAGATTTTTTAAAGAGATTGCAAAACATGTAGGGAGTAATCCTTACACTTCTTCCCCCTCCTCTTCTAATATGTCCGAAGTAGTGTTCTAAATTGTCCTGGCAAAGTCTTCGCGTCTGTAGGTTAGTGAAGCCTGACTGTGACAAAAATCGCCACAAACGTCTTAAACTACTTATGTTTAAAATCCAAACCTTAATATAATTAAAAGAATTTGTTATGTCAGACCCACTTTCGTCTTCTATTCTAATTGTCTTTAAATTCCTGCTGCCACATCTAAAATTCTAACTGGTCGTCTGACGCCGAAAAATTTTTTTGTTGGCAAAATAGCTTCAAAGTTGCTGCTATTAAAAATATCAATAGCGGTACTTAAAAATCGAGCATTAGGGCACGACAAAAGCCCTGAACTGTATGAAGCGAGCATACCAGAGGCTACAGTGTCGCTCATAACCTGGGATGCCAGCTTCACACTCATTTTTTGAAAGTTATTAGGAAACATATGTGCTTCAGACAGTTTAGGGGCGCAACGCACGGGATTTTGGGAATCCTTATTATAGAAATGTACAATGTCATCCCAACTCACCGGACGCGATTTAAAACTGACTTTATTTTTTGAATTTTCTAAACAATTCCTAGTGCTTTTTAAAAGGTGGGGGCTATCAAAAAAAAAAAGAATATATTCTTGCCATTAACCTGAAAATATGGGCGTTCCTCGGTCACTCCTAAAATCCTAGATAAATAGACAAAATTAGATCCCTGTTCTGAAACAAAATGGCAAGGTATGAGACCTATGTTTTGTAATTGGGTGATGGCCTCAAATATATACTTTTTGGCGACATCCCCTTTACATGAACCATGGACAATGAAATAGGAGAGTGGGTGTGTCCAAGGCATTCCACCAATACCTTGAACCATAAGAGTCATTGCACTATTACCTATACGAGACGTACGATTTTCATCGCCGTAATCTTCTACTCCTATAATCTTATCGTATTTAGGGACGTATTGGAAATGACTCTTAAGTGCCATTTCATCGCACAAAATTGATACAAACTTTTGTTCCTGCGTAAAACCCCGACTTCTTAACTCTAAACACTTTAAAGAACTATTACTACAACCGGGGTCTCGGGGCCATTCGGAAATGAACTCGTCAAGTGTTCTCTCTTCCGGAAATCTAAGAAGAGGTTTTAGGTGTCTATATGCTAAAGGCGAAAGAAAGTATAAACCTAAAGCCAAAGTTTTGAAATAGGTGTCGTATCTACGACCTTTTGGTTGACGGCTACAGTTTACTAAACTATTTTTTATTATACTACTTATTTGAGGAGGAAGATTTCTATTCAAATTTTCATAATTACTAACCTCTCCTAAATTTTTAATTTCACTTTCTAAAGTCTTCAGCTTTACCGACATTTCTTTTAATTGAAATTTTAAATTACTAATCTCCTCATCTTTTTCTTTTAATTTAACCCTCAAACTTACATTTTCCTCCAATAATTTTAAGTTTTTAGACGCTAAGGATGTCAAACTAAAACTTGTTTGACATCCTTTCTCTAACGAACTATCGCCCATGGAAATATTTTCAAAAACTCCTATTTCCTGTTCGAGTGCGTCTTCTGCTACAGACGCTAGCAATAACAGGTCGCTTGAACCTGAGGGGTTCTCGACCAATTTAGGTTCAAAATCTAATATTCCTAATTCGATAGTCGAAGTAGGATCGCTAAATTCTACCTGAAAACTGGGTGTAGGAGTTAAATTTTTATCCGGAACCGCAGTCGGCGATAGTTTTTTCAAATACCGGACTACATCCGAGAAGTGGCGGTCACAGGCATATAAATATTTTTGCCGATTTTCTCCTACGCCCAATCGTTGTTTCCAAATACTATGCCTAAGAAAAAACAAATATACCCTAAACCTTAATACCTTTACTTATAATAATAAATTTTAGAATATAATATCGACTACAAATAAAACCAATATTATTACATTATAACATTTATTAGTATTTACGATACTTTCTACTCGTATTACATTTATTTGTACTTATAATTTATAATTATAGTAATATTTACATCTACTACGCTACTCCAAACAACATATTAAATTGGATCTATTAAATATTACAATACTATTTACTAAATTACATTACATTTCGCAAGTATAATATATTTTTTATCATGCAATAAATTGCATCTAAAACAATATCAAAATAGGCACAATTTATGAAAAAATATTTCTAAATTTCACTAAATAACTATATTTTTCTACTAATTAAAATTATTTACGAACCTGGATCCATCCCTCTTCTTTGTGGGGGAAATTGAAAAACCGTCGCGCTCCTACGCATCCAGCCACACACTTATTTTTAGCTCTCGGCATTTTCCTATAATACGTTGGGAAAACATAATATATTTATATACATGTATTTACGATGGCTTTAATAATACACTTACCAACTTTATTTTTAGTAAAAACACTTACACGCTGTATTTTTATTAAAAAAACCTAAACACTATAATTTCACTACACGTACTCCGCAATGAAAAATAACAAACTGATTTTGTTAGTTATTTTTAACGGGATTTTGTCTGGCAGTTCATTGGTTTGCTTGTCACCTGATTCGTAGCCCATGAACTTTCAGTATTGCCATACCAAACCGTGAGATCATGGGCTCTCTCAGAAAGCGAAGAGAGGACTTTCGGATCAATTTATCCATGAGTTAAACAGTAGCGGGGAGAGGACAACACCCTGCGAAACCCCCCATATAATTGTTCTTAGTTTATATTTTTCTCCTCGAAATATTTTACGGTCCACCTCTTCAGTCCTGGAGGAAGCGTAGTTCTCTCGTATTGTGCGGTAGAGTTGTGTGTTTGACAGTGTCAATAGCTTTTGAAGTGTCCAACGATACGAGGATCGTTCTCTCACAGGGTCGTTTCTGGCTGAGTCCACGAACTATCTGAGCGTTTATGACGCTAAGTGCTGTGGTGGTGCTGTGCACCTTTCGGGATCCATGCTGGTGGTTGGCTACACTCAGGTGGTGAGTGAAGGTCTGGAGTAGCAAGGCCTCAAGTGTTTTCACTACTGGGGAGAGGAGAGTTATCGGGCTCCCCATTGTTGTCGGGTTTCCCAGGTTTCAATTGTGGGACCAGTCTTCCGACTTTCCACACATCGGGTATTTGAAGAGTGGTTAGCGATAGGTTGAGGACCTTGGTAAGATAGCTTACTCCCGTCGAGCCTAGATGCTAGAGCATTAGCATGTTAATTCCATCAGGGCCAATGGATTTAGGGGATTTTGATTTGTTGATGACACTCTGAACCTCCTCATCGGTGAAAGTAAGTGGCGCGCACTCGTTCGGCATTTTGCGCAGCCGTCGGTTAACACAATCGCCGAATCTCCAAATTGAGATCCCTTATTCGGGGGTCCCCGGGATCGGGTTGGCAAGTCAGATTGGGAGCTATGTTGCCTGTTTGAGTTCTGGGACCGTGGAGGTCCTCTGTTGGCAACTCGGGGTGAGTGGCGGCGCAGCGTGCGAAATGTGTGCAGACAGCCGTAGAGGCTAGTGTCGCAGTATTGCGTTGACAACTTGGGGCCACGTTACTCGTGGTCCACTTTCTATGAGTCTTAAGTCCTGAGCGGATCTTAAAATGGCTCTATCCATTGCATGTGTTACTCCTAACCGAGGTAGAGTTTGGATGGCGCTTTTTAGTGTTGAAGAATTCCTCCGGGACTGGGTTGGACTCAATGCCAGCACGACTCAGGAGGATACGGAGCAACAGCAGGGTTGCTCTAATGACTAAAACTTAGATGCACACTTACCGATCCAAACGGAGTTAGATCGGCGAAAAAACAGCCCTTGATAACAGACAAAACCGGGTCAATTCCGGTGCGTAGAACCGGCTGTCGTGGGGATTTAACTGCAACGAATAATAAATTTCTGTTCATAATCGAGTATTGGTCCATTACTCTGTCGTATTCGGTCAGTTCGACTCATGTACACCAACCGAACCGTTTGTCTTCAAATCAGCTATAGAGAACAACTTTGAATTACTAGCGATCAGCTTATACATGATTTGTTTATGAACGTTAGCATTAGCAGAAAATACCCATAAATGATTCATACACATATTTCAATGATTGAATGTTCGACAGCGTTCGGTTTGTATATACTCAAGTGCTCTTCTGTTCTATTTCAAATATATATGTATGTATATACGTACATATATTATATATATAATGGAAATTCCATCAAGTACATACACACAACAAATGTATGTTTATATGTATGTACGTACTCGATGGAATTACCACTTTTTACGCATCGACAATTTGTAAGACGCGCACATGTTCAAAGCTAATGCATTTTTTACCAAACATTATTCAAATCAATCTACCAAAAAATTTGCTTTACTCGCGGCAACGCTATGAACTGACATGATACGATGTGAACCGAAGTTAGCCATGCCGTCGACTCGATCGTGTGATTGCCGAAGAACAACGAAATCAGTTGACGCTGGCAGGTACTCGAATGTACCAATATTGTTGTCTATGATGAACTGAATTGAATTGGTTGTGTTTTTGGCACTACTGCTTGTTCTGATTTAATAATACTCGTTGCAGCTTTCTGGTGCACACCAAACTCCTTCCGTCTGGCCAAAATGTTAACGAGGAATACTATTTAAGTGTAATGAGTTGTTTGCGCAAAGCTATTCGAAAAGAGGCCGGAATTATGGGCCGATACCTCTTGGTTTTTCCACCACAATAATGCAAAGTCGCATACTGCATTGATTCTTGGTGAGCATATTCGTCTCATTTAGCTTCGTGTGAGTTCTGGCTATTCAGCAAACTCACACACCGCTTCGTGGTCAATTGAATCGCTACACGCATTGAAGGCTATTCCGGAAATTGATTTTAACAACGGGGATTGGAAAATGTTGGCTTTGAGGGGGACGACATAGATTTTGAAGAATAATTTATTCTTTTTGTATTTTAAAGTCATGAAAAAGTTTTACTATTTTTTGCTCATAGGTACACGTATATATCCACGCTTTACTGTGGCTGTCTACTACCATCTACCATCCTTATGATTTCTATTACTTAGATTATAACTATTAGTTAGTGAGATATACCATTTTTGTGAAGCAACTTGTGTTAGTTTACAAAAAAATGGATGATAAAGCATTTCATGTGTTAATAAAGCATTGCTTTTTGGGGGAAAATACTGTTGAGTTTAGGCTCTGCACCAGTTTAGGCTCTGCAAGAGGTTTGGTTGGAAAGAAGCGAAATTAGCACCGAGGACAATGACACTATAAAGACGCGAAAGCTGTTTAGAAAGTGGGTGCCTCGAAAGTTCCTAATCTAACAAAAGCAAAGAATTGCTGGTTCTGAGAAGTGTTTGAGTTCTCTTTTATCGTAATAAAACCGAATTTTTGCGTCGGTGTGTTCTATTGTCACATGGCTCCATCATCATTTCACACTGGAGTTCAATCGATAGTCATTCTGGTGGACTGCATATGAAAAACCGGTTCTGAAGCGTGGAAAGATGAAAAAGTCGGCGGGCATTCATCGACTGATTACTGAGCCAGTTATAATCCATTGCACTGCGTATTTAGTTGCAGTTATATTCTACTATTAAAAATATTTAGCAATTGTAGTATTTTTGAGGAAAGGATCAATTTGAAATTGTACGCATATACTTCATCGTTTCCGTTTAAATATTCCTCTTTAGGAAGCTCCGATAATAAACGCTTAAGATCGCTGCTAAATTCAAAGTGTTATAGGGGAACCGCGGCCTCCAACGCGGTATTTGTAGGCACGCTCCCGTAGCCAAGGTACCGCCGCAAACGCTACGTACCGCAATTTTTAAATCTGTAATATCTTCGAAAATATTCACTTAAATCATATGCAGTAAAGGTCTATACAGATCTACAAGTATATTAAATCAGCGATGTATTTCAGGTATTTAATTCAATAAGTATTAATGCTGTATTGGTTAAAATATTATTATTATTTGTCGTAAAAAGTAAATGACCAGAAAATTTTATATTGTGAGATATCTATAAAAGATAGACATATAACATCGCGGAGTTTCTGTAGACCTTTTCAATGAATACAATCCTTATTACATTGTTTTAATAAATCTCGTAGGGTTCAGCCTGCGTTTGCAATGTAAGTGGAAAAAATGTAATTATTTACGACATCAAGTAAGGAAGTTATAACTCATACTCTGACCGACAAATTCGGCATAAGCTCAGGGAAGCATTGACCCGATTCCAGCCATTTTTGATACACAGAATAACATAGAAATGCTACGTACTAAGTTTAGTCGAAATCGGTCAATCGGGCGATACCACGCCCATCATTAAATTTTTACATCGGTTTCCATGAAACCTTCGCATACCATTTGGGAAGTAAAATTAAATGTTCCTAGAGTATTTATTTATTGATTTTTGCGCTTTTAGTGGTTTTGAAAAGTACTGTTATAGGGGATTGAGCAGGTTTATCTTCCGATTTCATCCATTTTCACTCCGTCGGTCTTATAATATTAATTTTCTTTTAACAGACCAATGTTTGTAAAAAATACACGCGATTTTCATAATTAAAAAAATAAAAATTAATTGTGATTTTTTCACGTACCTGTCTACACCTAACGCCATAATATGACGAGTATAGATTCGTGTTAGTTATATTAATTCGCCAGTTTTATAAGTTTTTATTACAGAAAAACAAAATTTTTAAGGGGGTAATGTAGTGGGGCCATGCTTCTGGGTATGCCGTTACAGTCGTACTGCTATACCTAATTACTATTTTGCGTCCTGGGCGGGCCCCCTGGAAGCGTGTGCAACTCTTATGTGAAATGCGTATGTAATAATAGCAAGATGTTGTACGTGTATTGGAAATGTCGGAAATTAATTACAAAACTTATTTGAGATTCTTCCAGTTATTCGAATCCTCTATAGAGTATTGAAAGTTAGGAATACTTCAAAGTCAGTTGTATCTACTGCTTGACTAAAGTATATACATACATATTTGTCAATAGTTTACTTACATATTTTTTCTTGTATATTTTAGCCATTTTCATTCAATAATGTTTAAATTACTCATTTTATTTGTTGTGAATACATGGATTTCCTTGAACACACATAATAAAGACACAAACGCACACACAGCTGGTACTTCATTACAAATAAAAATTTGTACTATCGCTATTGGTAAACAAAATTTTAAAACTTTGGCTTCTTTATCAATTTCCAGACATATAAATTTATCTGCGTACCTGGTATACCGTTATATTATTTTTTAGTGATTAGGAGGATGGAGTCATGTGTAGAAGTTCACGCAAGTGAGGAAAGTTCTCTGATCGCCATTCACTTGGGAGTGGCCAGAAACGATTCTTTTACACATGGCTCAAGCAGCTCACTACTTCCGGTCTTTTGACCAAGTATCCTCTGGGTAGCCTAAGAACATCCGTTCGAAGGCGAGCTAAAGTGAGAAGGCGAAACATTCCTTACAAGGGTTGTGCGCTGGGTTTGGGACCGCCACGTAAAAATGTCACCCCAGCAGTGAAGAGCTACAACCAGCCTCGGATGAGAGACCCTTTTGATGACGACCATGGCAAACGAAATAAGGACTTTACGAATTGAGGGCATGCACCTGGAATGTCCGGTCCCTTAATTGGGAAGGTGCGCGCTGCCCAGCTGGTTGATGTCCTCGTAAAGGACAAAGGCTGACATCACCGCCGTCCAAGAAATGCGATGGACGGGACAAGGACAGAGACGAGTAGGTCCTTGTGACATTTACTACAGTGGCCATATAAAGGAGCGCAAGTTTGGTGTAGGATTCGTGGTGGGAGAGAGACTCCGTCGCCGAGTACTATCATTCACTGCGGTGAATGAACGTCTAGCCACAATCCGCATCAAAGCGAGGTTCTTCAACATATCGCTGATTTGCGCCCACGCCCCGACGGAAGAGAAGGACGATGTGACCAAAGATGCCTTCTGCGAGCGCTTGGAGCGCGCTTATGAGAAAGCTGCCCCCGCCACGATGTCAAAATCGTGCTTGGCGACTTTTAACGCCAGGGTGGGCAAAGAAGGTATATTTGGCACTACGGTCGGTAAATTCAGCCTCCACGACGAAACATCCCCAAATGGGTTGAGGCTGATTGACTTCGCCGGGGCCCGAAATATGGTTATCTGTAAGTACTAGATTCCAGCATAAGAAGATTCATCAAGCTACCTGGCTGTCTCCGGATCGAAAAACTACCAACCAGATCGATCATGTTGTGATAGACGGAAGACACGTCTCCAGTGTTTTAGATGTGCGTGCTCTCCGAGGTCCTAACATCGACTCGGACCACTATCTTGTTGCACCCGCCTCTGTGCAGCAAAAAACGCGCGCCACCAAACACAAGGAAGGTTCGACGTCGAGAAGCTGCAATCACAACAGACAGCCGAACGATTTTCTACTCGGCTTGCACTCCTGCTCTCTGAGAGCACTCGTCAACAACTCGGTATAAGGGAACTGTGGGACGGCATTTCAAACTCCTTACGTACAGCTGCAACCGAAACCATTGGTTTTCGGAAAGTGCAAAAGAACAGCTGGTACGACGAGGAGTGCCGTGTCGCAGCGGAGAGAAAACAGGCTGCCTACCTCGCAACGTTACGATCGACCACTACACGTGCGGGATGGGATAGATACCGAGAGTTGAAGAGGAAGCGAGACGCATTTGTAGACAGAAGAAGAAAAAGGCTGAAATGCGTGAGTACGAAGAGCTTGATAAGCTGGCCGACAGGGGTAATGCTCGAAAATCTCTACGAAAAAATGCGGCGGCTTACGGAAGGTTTCAAGACCGGAGCGTATTCCTGTAGAACCCCCAAAGGTGATCTAGTCACTGATGCCCAGAGCATACTTAAATTATGGAGGGAACACTTCTCCAGCCTGCTGAATGGCAGTGAACGCACAACACCAGGAGAAGGAGAACCCGATTCCCCAATCGATGACGATGGAGCAGACGTTCCATTACCCGACCATGAAGAAGTTCGAATAGCAATTGCCCGCCTGAAGAACAACAAAGCGGCAGGGGCCGACGGATTGCCGGCCGAGCTATTCAAACACGGCGGCGAAGAACTGATAAGGTGCATGCATCAGCTTCTTTGTAAAATATGGTCGGACGAAAGCATGCCCAACGATTGGAATTTAAGTGGTGCTATGCCCAATCCATAAAAAAAGGAGACCCCACAATCTGCGCCAACTACCGTGGGATTAGCCTCCCTCAACATCGCATATAAGGTTCTATCGAGCGTATTGTGTGAAAGATTAAAGCCCACCGTCAACAAACTGATTGGACCTTATCAGTGTGGCTTTAGACCTGGCAAATCAACAACCGACCAGATATTCACCATGCGCCAAATCTTGGAAAAGACCCGTGAAAGAGAATCGACACACACCACCTCTTCGTCGATTTCAAAGCTGCTTTCGACAGCACGAAAAGGAGCTGCCTTTATGCTGCGATGTCTGAATTTGGTATCCCCGCAAAACTAATACGGCTGTGTAAACTGACGTTGAGTAACACCAAAAGCTCCGTCAGGATCGGGAAGGACCTCTCCGAGCCGTTCGATACCAAACGAGGTTTCAGACAAGGCGATTCCCTATCGTGCGACTTTTTCAACCTGCTTTTGGAGAAAATAGTTCGAGCCGCAGAACTAAATAGAGAAGGTACCATCTTCTATAAGAGTGTACAGTTGTTATGGCGTATGCCGATGATATTGATATCATCGGCCTCAACACCTCGCGCCGTTAGTTCTGCTTTCCAGGCTGGACAAGGAAGCACAGAAAATGGGTCTGGTAGTGAACGAGGGCAAGACGAAGTATCTCCTGTCATCAAACAAACAGTCGTCGCATTCGCGACTTGGCACTCACGTCACTGTTGACAGTCATAACTTTGAAGTCGTAGATAATTTCGTCTATCTTGGAACCAGCGTAAACACCACCAACAATGTCAGCCTAGAAATCCAACGCAGGATAACTCTTGCCAACAGGTGCTACTTCGGACTGAGTAGGCAATTGAGAAGCAAAGTCCTCGACAAACAAAAACCAAACTCTATAAGTCACTCATAATTCCCGTCCTGCTGTATGGTGCAGAGTCTTGACGATGTCAACAACGGATGAGTCGACGTTGCGAGTTTTCGAGAGAAAAGTTCTGCGAAAGATTTATGGTCCTTTGCGCGCGTTAGCCACGGCGAATACCGCATTCGATGGAACGATGAGCTGTACGAGATATACGACGACATCGACATAGTTCAGCGAATTAAAAGACGGCGGCTACGCTGGCTAGGTCATGTTGTCCGGATGGACGAAAACACTCCAGCTCTGAAAATATTCGACGCAGTACCCACCGGGGGAAGCAGAGGAAGAGGAAGACCTCCACTCCGTTGGAAGGACCAAGTGGAGAAGGACCTGGCTTCGCTTGGAATATCCAATTGGCGCCACGTAGCGAGAAGAAGAAGCGACTGGCGCGCTGTTGTTAACTCGGCTATAATCGCTTAAGCGGTTTCTACGCCAATTAAGAAGAAGAAGATTAGGTAATATAATATTCAGAAGATTAAAAACGTAGATGAAGTATAAGTGTGAATGTAGATGTAAATAACCGACATAAATACTACCTAGAGAAAGTATTTCGGCCTAATTGTCCAAAAAACGAGTTTCAAAAAAGTCATCAAGACATGATAAATAAAATTACTCAAAAAATGTTATGGGACTATCAAATATTGCTGTAGCCTGACTACAGCTGACTTTTAATACAATTTTTACTTTCGGATATTATCCAAATTAACCCGGCGTATTTTTACAGACTAGAGCAATTAAAAAAATTGCTAAATTAGAACAAGTACAGAGAGTATTGTTCAGCAATATTTCGTAATGTAGCTCAGGCATTCGTTAAGGTTTGGCATAAAGGACTTTTATATAAAATTAAAACATTATTCCCTTTCGAATTGAATACAAAAATGGAGTCTTATTAAAAAAATAGGATTTACTCTTAAAGTATCTAATTTCATATCAGTTGAAAGACCGATAAAGCTAGTGTACCTCAGGCGAGTATATGTACTAGACCGAACTCTTATATTTTATGTACAGCAGACATTTCGATTGGTAATAACATATTGACATCGACTTTTGTGGATAGCAGAGATAAAGAGATGTTTAACTCCTCTCTCACTGGAAGTGAGAGAACAATTGCTAAACGTCAAAACCACCTAAACTTTGACAGTTGATCGAGCTCAGGAGGTTTTGACGTTTAGCAATTGGAAACGAGCGATGGCCAGATTGAACTCTTACCAAAAAAACATGTAAACGGAGGGATTTGTTGCATCGTTCAAGACCACTTATAAAAAATGTAAAACAATGAAAATTAAATAAATTTGTGAAATTTAAAGGTATTTGATGAAACTTTTGGTAATTTGAAGCATCATAGTTTTATTTTCAATGGAAAATGATTAAAAACATTTAATGATTGAGAGCTAACAAGCTTAAATCCTATTATTGGGTATTGAAAGGACAAAAGTCAGTTGTTAAATATTCTTTAAAAAGATGTAAATAGTTTCTCCATATAATAAATAACCACTATTTAGTAATTTTTATTCGTACTAAATTGGGGTATTGGGTTGATAAATGCCCAAAAAAATGTAATTTTGTTCAATCTGGCCATAATGTAAAATGTTATAAAAAACGCTAATTTTGAGGCGCTCTCACACTGGAATAAGTTTAACATCCCTTTATTCCTGGTGGATGGCATAAATCAGCTGTTACTTGCTTGTGTTGTTAATTTTGTATTTTTGTTTTCTAATTATTAAAACTCATCATCTGATTGCTCTTTTGTATGGCAAATCGATAAAAAAATTAGCGCTTTTGTCAAGTTAAGGCTGGCCAATTAATAAATTAAATACTCTGCGAAAAAGCTATATATGAAAAAAGTTTAAGCATGTTCATATTCACCAAGCCCAAAACAAGTAAACGTAATAGATATCCGAGCGTAATATGGAAGAATGGTCATAAAAGACCCCGAAACTCTATAGGCGCAAAATTTCATTTCAATGCAAAAAATTGTTTACTTGCTGTATTAAGTAACGTTTTTCGCGAAGTTTATATACCGTGCATGAAACGCAAAAAACGAGTCCTTTAAATAAAATTGATACAAATTAGTAAATTAGTTATGGCATTCACTTTTGACGTTTCTACTGTTATTTTCTTTATAAAGAGATACCAATATAGTGAGTCGGTTCCAGCGATTATTAGAGCAACTTCAGTATTCCCCAAAACTATTTGGGGCAATATTTTAGTTACTAAAAAAGAATATCATTTAATTCTGGCGAAATAAACTTAAGCAACATAAATACTGTAACAAGTTTCATGAAAAATTGTTTTTGCACAGTTAAGTATGTATGCAAGTATAACTGCTTCAAAAATTTTGACACGCGAATTAAATGATTACAATGACGAAAAGTCGATTAGTGCATGTACATACATACTTGTATATAAAAATGCAAAATGTATTTTTAGTTTCTATTTTTTTTTGTACATACGGAATATATTGTTCGGATATGGGTCTCAGGTGACCCTTCAAGATTACGGATTACTGCAGAGTCTTTGTGATTAGAGATAACTAACAACGCAGGAAACAACTGTATAGCCTAACATAACCTTCGTATGTATGTATGTACGTGTATTCACTAATCAAGTTTTTCAAATGTGTGCAGCAGCTGACCGAATTTCATGCTGTTAATTTCGCAATAATTAATCAAAGAGTTAAACATCTCTTTATCTCTGCTATCCACAAAAGTCGATGTCAATGTGTTATTACCAATCGAAATGTCTGCTGTACATAAAATATACAGAAAAAAAAGAGTTCGGTCTAGTACATATACTCACCTGAGGTACACTAGCTGTATCGGTCTTTCAACTGATATGAAATTAGATACTTTAAGAGTAAATCCTATTTTTTTAATAAGACTCCATTTTTGTATTCAATTCGAAAGGGAATAATGTTTTAATTTTATATAAAAGTCCTTTATGCCAAACCTTAACGAATGCCTGAGCTACATTACGAAATATTGCTGAACAATACTCTCTGTACTTGTTCTAATTTAGCAATTTTTTTAATTGCTCTACAGTGCCATGCTTTGCGCGAAATCAGAATAAGTTGGAATAATAATACAATTCTATGAAGGAAAGAAGATATCTTTAATAGTAGGAGTGTAGGCAACTTTTTAGTCTGTAAAAATACGCCGGGTTAATTTGGATAATATCCGAAAGTAAAAATTGTATTAAAAGTCAGCTGTAGTCAGGCTACAGCAATATTTGATAGTCCCATAACATTTTTTGAGTAATTTTATTTATCATGTCTTGATGACTTTTTTGAAACTCGTTTTTTGGACAATTAGGCCGAAATACTTTCTCTAGGTAGTATTTATGTCGGTTATTTACATCTACATTCACACTTATACTTCATCTACGTTTTTAATCTTCTGAATATTATATTACCTAATCACTAAAAAATAATATAACGGTATACCAGGTACGCAGATAAATTTATATGTCTGGAAATTGATAAAGAAGCCAAAGTTTTAAAATTTTGTTTACCAATAGCGATATTACATATTCTTATTTGTAATGAACTACCAGCTGTGTGTGCGTTTGTGTCTTTATTATGTGTGTTCAAGGAAATCCATGTATTCACAACAAATAAAATGAGTAATTTAAACATTATTGAATGAAAATGGTTAAAATATACAAGAAAAAATATGTAAGTAAACTATTGACAAATATGTATGTATATACTTTAGTCAAGCAGTAGATACAACTGACTTTGAAGTATTCCTAACTTTCAATACTCTATAGAGGATTCGAATAACTGGAAGAATCTCAAATAAGTTTTGTAATTAATTTCCGACATTTCCAATACACGAACAACAACTTGCTATTATTACATACGCATTTCACATAAGAGTTGCACACGCTTCCAGGGGGCCCGCCGAGGACGCAAAATAGTAATTAGGTATAGCAGTACGACTGTAACGGCATACCCAGAAGCATGGCCCCACTACATTACCCCCTTAAAAATTTTGTTTTTCTGTAATAAAAACTTATAAAACTGGCGAATTAATATAACTAACACGAATCTATACTCGTCATATTATGGCGTTAGGTGTAGACAGAAACGTGAAAAATCACAATTAATTTTTATTTTTTTAATTATGAAAATCGCGTGTATTTTTTACAAACATTGGTCTGTTAAAAGAAAATTAATATTATAAGACCGACGGAGTGAAAATGGATGAAATCGGAAGATAAACCTGCTCATGCCCCTATAACAGTACTTTTCAAAACCACTAAAAGCGCAAAAATCAATAAATAAATACTCCAGGAACATTTAATTTTACTTCCCAAATGGTATGCGAAGGTTTCATGGAAACCGATGTAAAAATTTAATGATGGGCGTGGTATCGCCCGATTGACCGATTTCGACTAAACTTAGTACGTAGCATTTCTATGTTATTCTGTGTATCAAAAATGGCTGGAATCGGGTCAATGCTTCCCTGAGCTTATGCCGAATTTGTCGGTCAGAGTATGAGTTATAACTTCCTTACTTGATGTCGTAAATAATTACATTTTTTCCACTTACATTGCAAACGCAGGCTGAACCCTACGAGATTTATTAAAACAATGTAATAAGGATTGTATTCATTGAAAAGGTCTACAGAAACTCCGCGATGGTATATGTCTATCTTTTATAGATATCTCACAATATAAAATTTTCTGGTCATTTACTTTTTACGACAAATAATAATAATATTTTAACCAATACAGCATTAATACTTATTGAATTAAATACCTGAAATACATCGCTGATTTAATATACTTGTAGATCGGTATGGACCTTTACTGCATATGATTTAAGTGAATATTTTCGAAGATATTACAGATTTAAAAATTGCGGTACGTAGCGTTTGCGGCGGTACCTTGGCTACGGGAGCGTGCCTACAAATACCGCGTTGGAGGCCGCGGTTCCCCTATAACACTTTGAATTTAGCAGCGATCTTAAGCGTTTATTATCGGAGCTTCCTAAAGAGGAATATTTAAACGGAAACGATGAAGTATATGCGTACAATTTCAAATTGATCCTTCCTCAAAAATACTATAATTGCTAAATATTTGGAATAGTAGAATATAACTGCAACCAAATACGCAGTGCAATGGATTATAACTGGCTCAGTAATCAGTCGATGAATGCCCGCCGACTTTTTCATCTTTCCACGCTTCAGAACCGGTTTTTCATATGCAGTCCACCAGAATGACTATCGATTGAACTCCAGTGTGAAATGATGATGGAGCCATGTGACAATAGAACACACCGACGCAAAAATTCGGTTTTATTACGATAAAATAGAACTCAAACACTTCTCAGAACCAGCAATTCTTTGCTTTTGTTAGATTAGGAACTTCCGAGGCACCCACTTTGTAAACAGCTTTCGCGTCTTTATAGTGTCATTGTCCTCGGTGCTAATTTCGCTTCTTTCCAACCAAACCTCTTGCAGAGCCTAAACTGGTGCAGAGCCTAAACTCAACAGTATTTTCCCCCAAAAAGCAATGCTTTATTAACACATGAAATGCTTTATCATCCATTTTTTTGTAAACTAACACAAGTTGCTTCACAAAAATGGTATATCTCACTAACTAATAGTTATAATCTAAGTAATAGAAATCATAAGGATGGTAGATAGTAGTAGACAGCCACAGTAAAGCGTGGATATATACGTGTACCTATGAGCAAAAAATAGTAAAACTTTTTCATGACTTTAAAATACAAAAAGAATAAATTATTCTTCAAAATCTATGTCGTCCCCCTCAAAGCCAACATTTTCCAATCCCCGTTGTTAAAATCAATTTCCGGAATAGCCTTCAATGCGTGTAGCGATTCAATTGACCACGAAGCGGTGTGTGAGTTTGCTGAATAGCCAGAAGTCACACGAAGCTAAATGAGACGAATATGCTCACCAAGAATCAATGCAGTATGCGACTTTGCATTATTGTGGTGGAAAAACCAAGAGGTATCGGCCCATAATTCCGGCCTCTTTTCGAATAGCTTTGCGCAAACAACTCATTACACTTAAATAGTATTCCTCGTTAACATTTTGGCCAGACGGAAGGAGTTTGGTGTGCACCAGAAAGCTGCAACGAGTATTATTAAATCAGAACAAGCAGTAGTGCCAAAAACACAACCAATTCAATTCAGTTCATCATAGACAACAATATTGGTACATTCGAGTACCTGCCAGCGTCAACTGATTTCGTTGTTCTTCGGCAATCACGATCGAGTCGACGGCATGGCTAACTTCGGTTCACATCGTATCATGTCAGTTCATAGCGTTGCCGCGAGTAAAGCAAATTTTTTGGTAGATTGATTTGAATAATGTTTGGTAAAAAATGCATTAGCTTTGAACATGTGCGCGTCTTACAAATTGTCGATGCGTAAAAAGTGGTAATTCCATCGAGTACGTACATACATATAAACATACATTTGTTGTGTGTATGTACTTGATGGAATTTCCATTATATATATAACATATGTACGTATATACATACATATATATTTGAAATAGAACAGAAGAGCACGAGTATATACAAACCGAACGCTGTCGAACATTCAATCATTGAAATATGTGTATGAATCATTTATGGGTATTTTCTGCTAATGCTAACGTTCATAAACAAATCATGTATAAGCTGATCGCTAGTAATTCAAAGTTGTTCTCTATAGCTGATTTGAAGACAAACGGTTCGGTTGGTGTACATGAGTCGAACTGACCGAATACGACAGAGTAATGGATCAATACTCGATTATGAACAGAAATTTATTACTCGTTGCAGTTAAATCCCCACGACAGCCGGTTCTACGCACCGGAATTGACCCGGTTTTGTCTGTTATCAAGGGCTGTTTTTTCGCCGATCTAACTCCGTTTGGATCGGTAAGTGTGCATCTAAGTTTTAGTCATTAGAGCAACCCTGCTGTTGCTCCGTATCCTCCTGACTCGTGCTGGCATTGAGTCCAACCCAGTCCCGGAGGAATTCTTCAACACTAAAAAGCGCCATCCAAACTCTACCTCGGTTAGGAGTAACACATGCAATGGATAGAGCCATTTTAAGATCCGCTCAGGACTTAAGACTCATAGAAAGTGGACCACGAGTAACGTGGCCCCAAGTTGTCAACGCAATACTGCGACACTAGCCTCTACGGCTGTCTGCACACATTTCGCACGCTGCGCCGCCACTCACCCCGAGTTGCCAACAGAGGACCTCCACGGTCCCAGAACTCAAACAGGCAACATAGCTCCCAATCTGACTTGCCAACCCGATCCCGGGGACCCCCGAATAAAGGATCTCAATTTGGAGATTCGGCGATTGTGTTAACCGACGGCTGCGCAAAATGCCGAACGAGTGCGCGCCACTTACTTTCACCGATGAGGAGGTTCAGAGTGTCATCAACAAATCAAAATCCCCTAAATCCATTGGCCCTGATGGAATTAACATGCTAATGCTCTAGCATCTAGGCTCGACGGGAGTAAGCTATCTTACCAAGGTCCTCAACCTATCGCTAACCACTCTTCAAATACCCGATGTGTGGAAAGTCGGAAGACTGGTCCCACAATTGAAACCTGGGAAACCCGTCAACAATGGGGAGCCCGATAACTCTCCTCTCCCCAGTAGTGAAAACACTTGAGGCCTTGCTACTCCAGACCTTCACTCACCACCTGAGTGTAGCCAACCACCAGCATGGATCCCGAAAGGTGCACAGCACCACCACAGCACTTAGCGTCATAAACGCTCAGATAGTTCGTGGACTCAGCCAGAAACGACCCTGTGAGAGAACGATCCTCGTATCGTTGGACACTTCAAAAGCTATTGACACTGTCAAACACACAACTCTACCGCACAATACGAAAGAACTACGCTTCCTCCAGGACTGAAGAGGTGGACCGTAAAATATTTCGAGGAGAAAAATATAAACTAAGAACAATTATACGGGGGGTTTCGCAGGGTGTTGTCCTCTCCCCGCTACTGTTTAACTCATGGATAAATTGATCCGAAAGTCCTCTCTTCGCTTTCTGAGAGAGCCCATGATCTCACGGTTTGGTATGGCAATACTGAAAGTTCATGGGCTACGAATCAGGTGACAAGCAAAACAATGAACTGCTAGACAAAATCCCGTTAAAAATAACTAACAAAATCAGTTTGTTATTTTTCATTGTGGAGTACGTGTAGTGAAATTATAGTGTTTAGGTTTTTTTAATAAAAATACAGTGTGTAAGTGTTTTTACTAAAAATAAAGTTGGTAAGTGTATTATTAAAGCCATCGTAAATACATGTATATAAATATATTATGTTTTCCCAACGTATTATAGGAAAATGCCGAGAGCTAAAAATAAGTGTGTGGCCGGATGCGTAGGAGCGCGACGGTTTTTCAATTTCCCCCACAAAGAAGAGGGATGGATCCAGGTTCGTAAATAATTTTAATTAGTAGAAAAATATAGTTATTTAGTGAAATTTAGAAATATTTTTTCATAAATTGTGCCTGTTTTGATATTGTTTTAGATGCGATTTATTGCATGATAAAAAATATATTATACTTGCGAAATGTAATGTAATTTAGTAAATAGTATTGTAATATTTAATAGATCCAATTTAATATGTTGTTTGGAGTAGCGTAGTAGATGTAAATATTACTATAATTATAAATTATAAGTACAAATAAATGTAATACGAGCCTGTGACCGCCACTTCTCGGATGAAGTCCGGTATTTGAAAAAACTATCGCCGACTGCGGTTCCGGATAAAAATTTAACTCCTACACCCAGTTTTCAGGTAGAATTTAGCGATCCTACTTCGACTATCGAATTAGGAATATTAGATTTTGAACCTAAATTGGTCGAGAACCCCTCAGGTTCAAGCGACCTGTTATTGCTAGCGTCTGTAGCAGAAGACGCACTCGAACAGGAAATAGGAGTTTTTGAAAATATTTCCATGGGCGATAGTTCGTTAGAAGAAAGGATGTCAAACAAGTTTTAGTTTGACATCCTTAGCGTCTAAAAACTTAAAATTATTGGAGGAAAATGTAAGTTTGAGGGTTAAATTAAAAGAAAAAAGATGAGGAGATTAGTAATTTAAAATTTCAATTAAAAGAAATGTCGGTAAAGCTGAAGACTTTAGAAAGTGAAATTAAAAATTTAGGAGAGGTTAGTAATTATGAAAATTTGAATAGAAATCTTCCTCCTCAAATAAGTAGTATAATAAAAATAGTTTAGTAAACTGTAGCCGTCAACCAAAAAGGTCGTAGATACGACACCTATTTCAAAACTTTGGCTTTAGGTTTATACTTTCTTTCGCCTTTAGCATATAGACACCTAAAACCTCTTCTTAGATTTCCGGAAGAGAGAACACTTGACGAGTTCATTTCCGAATGGCCCCGAGACCCCGGTTGTAGTAATAGTTCTTTAAAGTGTTTAGAGTTAAGAAGTCGGGGTTTTACGCAGGAACAAAAGTTTGTATCAATTTTGTGCGATGAAATGGCACTTAAGAGTCATTTCCAATACGTCCCTAAATACGATAAGATTATAGGAGTAGAAGATTACGGCGATGAAAATCGTACGTCTCGTATAGGTAATAGTGCAATGACTCTTATGGTTCAAGGTATTGGTGGAATGCCTTGGACACACCCACTCTCCTATTTCATTGTCCATGGTTCATGTAAAGGGGATGTCGCCAAAAAGTATATATTTGAGGCCATCACCCAATTACAAAACATAGGTCTCATACCTTGCCATTTTGTTTCAGATCAGGGATCTAATTTTGTCTATTTATCTAGGATTTTAGGAGTGACCGAGGAACGCCCATATTTTCAGGTTAATGGCAAGGATATATTCTTTTTTTTTGATAGCCCCCACCTTTTAAAAAGCACTAGGAATTGTTTAGAAAATTCAAAAATAAAGTCAGTTTTAAATCGCGTCCGGTGAGTTGGGATGACATTGTACATTTCTATAATAAGGATTCCCAAAATCCCGTGCGTTGCGCCCCTAAACTGTCTGAAGCACATATGTTTCCTAATAACTTTCAAAAAATGAGTGTGAAGCTGGCATCCCAGGTTATGAGCGACACTGTAGCCTCTGGTATGCTCGCTTCATACAGTTCAGGGCTTTTGTCGTGCCCTAATGCTCGATTTTTAAGTACCGCTATTGATATTTTTAATAGCAGCAACTTTGAAGCTATTTTGCCAACAAAAAAAATTTTTTCGGCGTCAGACGACCAGTTAGAATTTTTAGATGTGGCAGCAGGAATTTTAAAGACAATTAGAATAGAAGACGAAAGTGGGTCTGACATAACAAATTCTTTTAATTATATTAAGGTTTGGATTTTAAACATAAGTAGTTTAAGACGTTTGTGGCGATTTTTGTCACAGTCAGGCTTCACTAACCTACAGACGCGAAGACTTTGCCAGGACAATTTAGAACACTACTTCGGACATATTAGAAGAGGAGGGGGAAGAAGTGTAAGGATTACTCCTTACATGTTTTGCAATCTTTTTAAAAAATCTTGGGGGTTGCGATACGCCAATATCGTAGTAAAGGGAAACTGCGAACCCGTTCCAGAAAACGAAACCTTTTCAATTGCCCAGTCTCATCAAATAATAGCAAGTGTGTGCAATGACAAAGTGGTACGGGATCTTTCTTGGCAAGAATATCAAGGTCTACCGCGACCAGACCACACCTTTAATCGGATAGCAGTAGGAGAAAATTTAGAAGTAGATTTCTTAAAAGAAAACGCATATTCGTATTTCTGTGGTTATTTTTATTTAAAAATTTATAAGACACACGCTTGCTCCCAACCCTTGCCATATATAGGAGATGAAGATATTTCACCAGAATTTTATTTTATTCAACAGAGACAAGTTGACAGGTGTAGTTTAGTAAGACCGCCACAGGAATTTTTTAGATTATTTAAATAAATTAGAAGCAATTTTCCTAAAGGAATTTGATTCAACTTGTCATAGGATAGGTGTAGGGCAAATTTTATTTGATAAACTCAAATGTGTCAGACCCTATTCCTGCTGTGAAAATTGCAGCAGTGATCTAATTTTAACATTATTTGTTAAAATTAGAATTTTCTTTTTAATTAAATTTTATAATAGAAGCCTTAGTACCCCTAATTTTAAGTCAAAAATATTATGCGTTTCGCACTTGTAGGTACAGTAGGTGGTAAAATATCTTCAAAGCTCTACAGAAGCATATGTGTGTAATATAATTCTTATATATTTTTAAAACTCTTATTTTCTGCCCAGCCCTTTTAGTTTTAAATTATGTAATAATTACCCCTGAAAACTGGGTGTAGGCTAGTTTGTATATATGTAAATAATGCGTACTCATTTTATTTATTTTCTTATTTTATATTCATATTTATTGGTTACAAATATTTGCTGTTAAACAGAATAATGAAATGTGATATTTTGTTTGTATAGTTTTAAGATTTTTTTGTTTTGAATCATTCGTTTTTGTTAATTTTTATATTAATTTTGAATTTCGACAAATATTGTCATTTTTGTGATTTTATTTTGTACCTATATGGGTGATATAGGCCTATAGGGGAACCGAGCACCCAAAACTAACTTCGGTAACGCGCCTTTTGTATACCTCAGCGGTGGTGTGGAAATTACAAACTCCCAAAACATTTACTAAAAATTCCCTAACACATTTCTTCCATAGTGGCATCATTGGCAAATGTTATAAAAAATGTGGACTTTGACAGCGCTTTCTCGAATCAAAGAGTTTCGGATCAATTTATCCATGGTTTAACTTCTACATCTGGAAACACCCACAGCCGCGAGGGAATTTTCATAACCTCGTACGCTGATGATTGCACGATATTGACGTCGGGCGATGGTATCGATGGAATGTGCTCAAAATTAAATAGCTACCTCTCCGACCTTTCTCGTTTCCGCACTGCACAGAACCCAACACTTTCCCACACCAAATCCACAGCGACCATATTTACGAACTGGACAAAGGAGACTTGATCTTAATATTGCAGTCGATGGCGTAAAAATTCCGACTGTCAATAATCCAAAGATTTTATGTGTAACATTTGATAGTCTATGCTCCTTCACTCCCCATACGTTACGATTAACGCCAAGGTACAGAGCCGCAACAAAATCCTCAAGTCGCTTGCCGGCAGTACATGGGAAAAAGACAAAGAAACGTTGTTGACAACTTACAAGGCAATTCCGATCAGGCCGGTCTTCAATTACGTCGCATCAATATGGTCGCCTGGATGCAGTGGTACGGAAATGACCTGCCGAAACACTGCACTCCGGACCACGGCAGGATGCCTCTTGACGTCTCCAATCGAACACTTACGTAGTGAGGCCCATATGCTCCCAGTTAAAGAGCATAATGAACTCCTCTCCAAGCAGTTCCTGCTAGGTTGCTTTCGTAGAAATCATTTTTAGGCACCTGCTTGGAATGGAACGGCCTCCTAGGAACATCAAGAAGTCATTCCTTAACTACGTCGATGACATTAGACAATACGCCGATCGGACTTCGAACGCAACTAATTTCCAACTGGTACTGACCGCCATTCACAGTGGAGCTATCAACAACTTCACCGACTGGCGTTCTTGGAGTCAAATCACCGCCCATCACAGACGAAGAGCTCGAGTTGCCACGGGAAACGCGGGTGACCCTAGTGCAGCTTCATTCTGGATACTGTAGCAGGTTAAACTCCCCACTTGCCCTAAATAGATCCTAATAATCCTATCTAATATATGTCTTCGCATGACACTGGCCACCTCTTTGCATGCCCCGCCAACACCACTCATCTAACACCACTTTCCCTTTGGTCCGACTCCGTCGAAACAGTACGTTTGCTGGGCCTCCCGCTAGATGACGTCGACGACAACATGGATAACCCTTAACAAATAAAATTGAATGGAACTTCTTTGTTGAATAATTTCATTCCTCGTAAAAATCGCCGAATGCACTTTATGTACTTAGGAAAGACAAGCGTATACTAAACACTTATGATTATTTTGATGTGACATTAGGCACAGATGTCACTTTCAGCCAAATTAACTTAGAAAAGAAATATTTCTACGAATGGGTTTTCGACGAAATATAAATTAAAAGGTCTTACTATTTTTTGCCAAAACACCTGATTTGATTTTTCTTAGAATTGGGTATATATTACAAAAACTAGTTGCTCATCTTTTATAAGTATAAGCAGTGAGGTGGATAGTAGTGATCAAACGATTTTGGCAACGGTGAAGTATTCCAATCAGGTTAAGCAATAATTTTCATTTTTTTATATTATTTGGATAAATTGGATCAAGGCACATGGAAAGCTCATGAGGAGAGCAAGTATAGAATGAACTGAGAAAAAATCTCACATACTTCATTATTTTTCATAGAATATTTTCTTATGATTATTATTTATTTTTTATAATCTTTAGTTGCTGATACAATTTTTTCAGCTGTGACTGACAAATGACCGGTGAGATAATTGTCACTGTTTTTATAGGGTCACGATCCTGTTTTGCGCGATTATAAGCTTCGATAGACACAGCTTTATGTGCATATGTATGCATGTAAGTTTGTATGAATAAACAAACATATGTAATTGTTTTTTTTATGTTTTTTTATAACAGATTTTGTGACTTAAGCGGATGAGTTGCAAAATAGGATGGTTGAAGTAACTGACGCGAAATCTTGCAATAACAAAGTTCGTTAAGTCAACTTGAGAATGTTGAGCAGCTATGTAGCAATCCTGCAACGCACTGGATTTACTATCGCTAAATACGAAGATGACAATATGTATCAAGCTATACAAACTGGTTTATTATCCATCAACCCAGCATCATTAAAATCTAAACAAATATTAAAAATTTCCATGTACATATGCAGACATAGTATATGATAGAAATAAAAACAATTAAATGGGATTCCAACATACCACTGTAATAACTTAAAATTTGATTAAATTTGATTTTAATAAACTAGTATATTGCTTAGATTAGTAAGGGCTTAACCATAACTTTATCGACAACCGAACATGAAAAGACAGCTGTTAGCTGTACATATATACATATATGTATATCGCGTCGAAAACTTTTTATACATTCACATAAAATGCAAAAGAGTGCATCGAACTTTGCTGTCAAAACAAATATCTAACGCAAAGTGAAGCAAAAGTTCTATGTGAATTAGCCATTAAACTGTTTTGCGTGTTCACAATACATGTTTTATGACCTGTTTTCCCCACGCATTCCCAATAATCAAACTATATGTAGGTAAAAGTGCCCATACACGAGCACACAAGTGCGTTCGATCGGTATGAATTCGTTTGCCCATACACGACACACAAATCCATTTCGCGTTCGTTCTTCACAGAGTTAACATGTGCGACAGGCAAGCGGAACATTTCTTGGAATTTATTTCTAATGTAGCATTTTTATCTATTTCATTGTATTTCGTTAATAAGTTATTCCAACTTTTATTTTTCTCAATTTTATTTTTATATTTATCACTTTTCGTTTGCCAAATTGCGAATTCATTTTTTATAAGATCAATAAATTCTGATACGAAATCTTTATTAAGGGGGAGCCTGCTTTAGAAGCTTCAAACAATCGATTTTTTTTTTGCTTAAATCTCTTTCAAAATTATCTAAGAATATGTCCCAAAGTTATAGATGGGAATTCGAAATATTATCGAAGCTAGAAGGGAAATAGTGACCGAGCTTCTAGCAGATATATGTATGAGCGCTTGGGCAAAAAGGGAAAACTTCGAAGCGTGATTTCTCGCTTTTTCATTTTTACGATTATTCTTAATTGGCGGGCAGGATAGAAAAAAAACTAAACGTCGTATGGAATTAGGGCAAAGTTTATTATCATTGGCATAAAA
The DNA here is from genome assembly GCF_016617805.1 of Bactrocera tryoni. NCBI lineage: Eukaryota > Metazoa > Arthropoda > Insecta > Diptera > Tephritidae > Bactrocera > Bactrocera tryoni. Next base: position 9,784,791 of record NW_024395824.1, on the reverse strand, counting down.
TTATCTTCTGTTTAAACTAAAAAAAATATTAAGAAAGGTCAAGTTTTGACATATTTTTAAACAGCATTAAGTAAAATTTTTTTGGTCAAAAGCCACTATTTATTCAATTTTTAAAAAAATTTTAAATTTTACACTTTTTTTGGAATATTCTTAGTTTAACTAGAAGATAAATTAGTAAAAATATGAATCTCTTTGAATTTTTGTTTCCGATAGAAATTGTGACCTGCATCCTGCCTGCTGTCCGAAAAAATGTACATGCGAGATGCATCGGGCAATTGCTTCCCAAAGACAGAATATCAAAGATTTCGTATCCAAAAAATTTGTGAAATATGTTCAAATATATAACTATAAAGCCTAGAAATTTCGCTTGAATCAATTATTTCTTTCCCTCCCAATAAAATCCTCAAAAAAATCGATTTTTTGAAGCCTCGAAAGCAGGCTCTCCCCTTAACACTGGCCATTGTCTGCGGTCTTCACTGTTCGGCATTACGAGAGAAATGAGATTTTGTGCGCATAGAACGCCATACACGATACACATGTTCATAAAAAATAAAACATTTCATAAAAACATACCATAATATCAGTGGCGAAATCAGAGGGGGAAAATGGGACATATTTACCCCTCAAGGGCTAAATAAATGTCTTATTAATAATTTTACTACTCTGAAAAAATATAAAGTGATAGAAATATAATTCAGAAATTTGGCATTTTATTTCAAAAATAAATTTTTGAGTATAATAAATAATCCGTAAGATTCCACTGAAGGTACAAATTATAGCCACGTATGCTGATTAAATTGTTAATAAATCCAATCAGATCCGTAACTGAAAGTGCTAAATTTTAAACGACTGTGATTTTTTTGATTGATACATTCTCCGCGGTTTATCCTTCAAAAAAATTCGCGAAACTTGACGAACAGTTATGTAAAAAAAGATGGGTTCAACGGCAAAATGGCGGCAGAACTGAAAGTTGAAGAAGAAAAACTAAGAATCTGCGGCCGACAAACAAAACGCGAGAATTTCTGCGTGAGAGCTAGCGAAAAATACTACTGCGTCTCATTGTACACTCCTCTGTTAGATACAATCGGCGAAGACTTGAAGACGCGCTTTTCTGGACAAGTATTGGATAAATTTCAACTGAGTTTGCTGCTTCCGGAAGAGGGTACATATGTGCTTTGAACCAAAGAAATGGCAAACCTTATTTATTGCTTGATAGATAAAACCAAAGGCCTTTTGGATAATAACAACGTCGTCCGACGTGTGAAGCTCAAAGGTAAACTTGATCACTGGCAGTGCCATTGGGGGCAGAAGCTAAAGTCAAAAGACAACAAGTTACCGACTACTACATTGGAAACGTTGAAGAACTGCAATGTAGACCTATACCCTATAATCTATAGTTTTCTTCACATATTCTGCACACTTCCTGTGACGAATGTAAGCTCTGAACGCTCTTTTTCGGCACTTTGCCGTATGAAAACGTGGCTGAGGACGAACATGCTTCACGCTAGATTGATCGGCCTGACGTTGCTGCACGCGCATCATGACATTGAAGTCTCTGCAGAAGAACTTCTCGAAAGATTCTCAAAACTTGGCCTACATCGTTTTGTTTTGTGAAACTTTTCTAATCAATACACGAACTGACTACAGTATTAAACATTGCAATGAAGTCTGTCAACGCACGTCTAAGATTTATAATGTCTTTTTTCAATGTAGTAGGATTTGATAGAAGGTTGCTTTGAAAATTTTGCACCATTAACTGAAACAGCATCGTTTCCGTAAACTTCACAAATTTCATTGGCGGATTGCGTGGCATTCATCACTTTTTTATACAAAAATTTCCAAATATAGCGAATTTCTTCATTATCTTCACTAAATTTCGAAATCTAGTACCCCCTGCTGGCGCCTTCCATTTGTCGACTTGTGCGTTAGAATCTGCTATCTTCATCGATTTTCCAGAGAGACATTTCATCGATTTGAAGTGAAGTTATTGCGTTTTAAGTATGTTTGTGTTATCGGTGCGAAAATGAGCTTGAACAAAAAGCCAACATTAGATTTTGTTTTAAAGTTGGTAAAACTTTTACCGAAACGTTTCAATTGATGAAACAAGCTTATGCCAATGATTGCCTATCCCGTAGTAGAAAGCACGAGTGGTTTCAACGATTTCAAAGTGGTCGTGAGGACATAAATGACGATTAACATGTGGGCCAATCAAATCCGTGATCACCGGAAATTCCAACGAAACTGTGCGTGAATTCAAAATCAGCCGAAATCATTATTGAAATTCATGGAAATGGAATTGAACATCTTCAAAACATCGATTTATCGCATTTTGACCGAACATTTGGGCTTACGAAAGGTGTGTGCACGGTTTGTTCCGCACAAATTGCCTGACGACCAAAAATTGCTCAGAATTCAACATTCGATGGACGATTATTTGACCAAAAATCACATTTTAACCATTAACCACTCCCCGTATTCACCTGATGTGGCACCGTGCGACTTCTCCCTTTTCGGAAAAATGCATTTGGCCATAAAAGGAAAGCGTTATGCAGACGTAGAGGCCATTCAAAAGGCTTGCACCGGCATACTGGCGGCCATACCGGCCAACGAGCTAAAAAACTCGTTCGACATTCTTTTGGACCGTGCAAAAAGCTGTACTGAAGCAGAAGGAGACTATTTTGAATAAAATAAATTGATTTTGCCGTAAAAACCGTTTGTTCTGTTTTTTTTAGTTAAAAGTTAAAAAAGTAAATTATTTTAGTGCAGTTAAACTACAAATAAAAACTACGATTTAACATTGTTTGTTCGTTACTTTTGTCAATTTCATCAGTTTGATCAAACTTTCGTTAAACGCACAAGTACAATACACTAGTGCCGACATTAGGAGGCGGCTGCGCTAAACATAATTTTCGATGCGCTTATTGCGTAACAGAGTGTATCATATTCGCGATAGAGAACATCTTTATTAGTGCACCACCTCGCCGATTAACTCCCAGTTCAATAACATTATGTTAGGTCGTAGGGCTGATCCAAATTTCGTGGAATCCACTTGGACATGTATTTGCCCTTTGAGTTACCCAAAAATTCCTAAAAGTGCATAACCTCATAGATAGACGAAGCGTTTTAAAGTTACCACAAATTTGTTAAGTGTAGGTTCCCCAAAGATGTGTTTACAGAGATGTTTCAATCTCAGTCAGGCAAAAGCTAAACAATAGAGGGGAAAGTGACATGATGATTCCACCTGGCCTTCCTCCATACACCATTGGTAAACATTTACTCGTACTGGGTGTCTCTATTGGATAGTGTCCAGTCAGAACACCCACATTAGCTGCGAGATTGACTTTGCTGAGTGCAAGTAGTTCGGAGGACCTCTTACGGTTCCCTTTGGTCAAAAAGGATCTTGCCTCTACCAACCTACTCTACCTCTTCTCCAACGGTTTCGCTGCAGCCACAAATATCTCGCAGGTGTGTGAGCAGAGGAGGAGCCGGAGAAGGTTCAGCGATGCAATGGTCTAAATTGTAAGGAATGGAATCGAAATAATGGAAAATTTCAGTGTGTCCCTGCACACAACACCTTGTATACCCAGCTTCCCTAAGTCTAATAATAGTTTTCGCTGCAATGCAGTTACCAGCTATGACTACAGATGCACGTTGTGCATTGTGTCCCATGATTGGCGTACCTATGAGGGGCGCTCTTTGAATACGTTCCAGCCGTTGAACTAGTGTATTGGCTTAACTACGGTTTCAACAGAGCCAATTTTGAGACTGTGATATAAGAGGTTGCCTCGTGCTAATTTTGGTTTGCTAAAACCGAAAATGATAGTAAAAATTTCCTAACATAGGACTTTTCGTGTTATAATCAAAGGGTGCAGGTGTCAAATCATTAGCGTTTACTAAAATAACAAAAATAGCTCTATGTAATGTAAAACCTTTAGGTGATATTCCATAACTCACAAACTACAGCACAATATACTTGGTGAAAAGCCAAGTTTATGTAGAACATTTCCGTGATACTCAAACAAACTGAAAAGAAACTCCAAATATGGAAACAAAAGTCATCACATAAATATTTAATATTGGAGGTGGCGTAGCAACGGCCGCAAGGTATAAAAATTCAAAACAAATTTGAAGGAGATATATGTATGTTACAAATATTCAATTCATTTTGAGATTTTTTTGATTGTATTCTGTATATATGTATATATGACGCTTTCGACAGACTACAGACCAATTGTTCACTTATTGAACTGACCCACATTAACTGATCCTACATCTGGTTCATCCCTAGCATTAAATGTAACGTTCACGGCGTTTATAGTAAATATACATTATAATATATGAAGGCCATTGTCTACATATATAAAAATGAATCGCCAAAATGTATGTACGTTCATAACTCAATAACGCCTGGACCAATTTGGCCAATTCTTTTTCTTAAATGTTCGCTGAAGTTCAAAGATGGTTTTAACGGCGAGAAAAATTCGAATAATTTCCGGAAAACCCCTAAAAACAACCTTTTTCTTTTCCCCATACAAACGTTACATTCATACATACATATATATGTACATATGTATATAAAAATGAATGTTTGTTTTTTAGTAACACTAAGAGAACGGTTGATGAAATTTTTAAAGGTTGTTTGTTGTGGATCGGGAAAGGTTTAGAAACAAATACCTTATACTTTTCATGAGGAGAAGTCGGAAAATTGGACAATTCCAAAAAATAACATTTTTCATACACTTTTTTTTCAATTTTTGTTTGTTTTGTTTTTCAATATTTTGATTTGCAAATTATTTGAATCGTTCAATTGCGGTCACTTGCCTTTTTATTATGGGTATCCAAAGGAAAAATTATTGAAAATTATTCAGTGAAAACTTTATGTGCGTTTCAGACGAAGTGATCAATTACTGATTGAAATTTGTTACGAAGCCGCGAAGAGGTCGCGCTAATATTTGTCGGCGTTCTTTTTGCCATCAACGTATGGCAGCCCAAAGAAAGGAAGAAGTACTCTCAAAATGCGATGACATACGTGCGGAATTATGGATCGCGGTCAATCAACTAGCGATGTTTGACGGTCTTTATCTTGAAGCAACCTATGGTATATATGGTGCTGTTAGATACTGAATGTATTCTGTTGCGTGTTGCCGCACGCACACATTCTTCTTTGGATGCGGATGGCGATTACACCAGATCAAATCGATGAAATCATTTCAGCGGAAATTCCTGATTCAGAGATAGATCCAGAATTATACGAAGTGGTGAAAACCAATATGGTTCATGGACTTTGGGAACCTTACAATCCCACTTTGGTTTGTATGTCTGACAATAAATGCACGAAACACTACTCATGTGCTTTTCTTTCGGAAACGGAAATGGGAAGTGATGGATATTCACTGTATCGGCGTCGCTCACCAGACGACAATGGCAGAACATTTAGCATTTAGAGGCGTGAATATCGACGTTAACAACACATCGAAGTTGAAAACATATGGTACGACCATATTCGCCACTTTTGTCTAATTCACATTCAAAACTCATGTCAATGTTGAATATTGTAGATTGGTGAAATCGATTAAATACGTTTGCAATTACGTCACCAAAGAAAGCAACATAGCGGTTATTGGCCTCGAACAATATGAGATCAGCAGTATCAAATGGGTCGATATGTGAACCGCAATAAAGCGCTTTGTAGGATGTTTACTTTTGCAATTCATGAAAGTTTTCCGACTGTTGTGCGTCTCGCGGTTCAACTTCATTTAAGTCATTGCGTATTGTGAATGGTACAGTGTGTGCAACTTTTTGAGAAGGATGCCAGCAATTGCGTTTGCTGGAACATGCTAATCACTGGAAACAGACGAAGGACAATGCAATAGTTACTTCGCATGCCACTGAAGTTCGCATAGTTTTCGCGAAGATCATTTCGACATATCAGCCTTCAAATTCGCGTTAATTATGGGATACGAAAAAATGACATTGCCGATGACATTTTACATTGTATTTGCTAAGAATTGGAAATGGACAAATTTCGGTTGATACTTCCAGTGGTTTTATATCAATTTCACATCCCTTTGTCAATTCACTTCAACGGAAGATGAACTCTACACGAATGTTTATCCGCACATTGGCAAAATTATCGTAACTGCAATTGCTTGAGTGCACGCGCAATTTTAGTTGCCGAAAATACCGATGTTAATGACTTAAACTGGAAGATTCAAAGTCAAATTTCGGGAGGTTTGCGCTCATATAAATCGATCGATCGTCTTGACAAGAAAGACGAAACCGTAAATTATCCAGTGGAATTTCCAAATTCTTTGGAGAGCCTTGGTATGCCCCAGTATCATTTGCGTCTCAAAGTTGGATCTTTCATTATTATGTTTCACAATCTTCATCCACCGAAACTGTGTAATGGAACCCGACTGATTATGACGCAGTTATCGAATACAAGGGACAGCCATTTCATTTCAAACGTATTCAATTTCCAGGGAAAATTGGCCAGATATATGTGGCGTGTTGACGAGTTGGAAACCCATCTTCTTTGTATATTTACGCAGCAGAACAGAAATCAAAAAAATTATGTTTATTAAGCTACGCTACATTAAAAACATGTAGAAAAATCGAAAATAAATCATTTTCGACACAATATAATTTCAACTTTTTTTCATTTCAAAGCATATAATTTCACGCAGTTCAACGGCTGCGGGGTCAGCTAGTTTTTAATAAAACTGAAGTCCACCTACTTTTTGAACCTACCACGTATACACCGATAAACTTGTTCCAGCAAAGAATTTCAATGGTTGTCATAGCTACAATGACGCTCATATTGGAATATTGGTTAACCGGTCAGAAGTTGTGTCAACGCATGAAATTAGTCATTTAGTGGGCTTGGCTATAGAATAAACTTTGGCTTGAGGCAAATGAGGATTCAAGTTTTGAGCTAACGTACCAATCTTTAAGATTACACTGGTAAACAAAAATCCACTTGTTTTTTGTGACATGAACAGAACAAAGTGCTTATTATATAAAAATTGCTACAAATGCAGAAAATAGCTACCGATTTCTTCTATTATCTATAGTTTTTTTGCTACGAGGATTTTTGAAAAGAGCGATAGATATATTATTGTTATATTATTTTATTAACCAAAAAGTACCTTAAAGTTTTATTGTCGATGTTTTTCGGCGATATTTTGTTTTAGGAGTATCCCTTAACAATGTCCAGTAGTAATCGGCTAGCAAACTGGCACTCCACTTGCCTTGGTACCGTTTCTCCACAGAATAAATGGCTTAGTGGAACTGTTCCTCATGTTCGTCACTTACGGCTTCTAAACTTTTGGGGAAAAATCCTGATGAGAGTCCAGAAAGTGAATTTTAAGGGACATGTTGCAACCCATTTTTTATGGGCAGTAAGTAGTTCAGTTACAAGGTCTTTCACATTTCCAAGAAAATTTTTAACAGCTCTTTTAAAGGCACTCCAAACTCATATTTCAGTTTCATTGAGCATTTCCTCAAATATTTCATCTTTCATTAGTTCTCTTATTTGCGGACCCACTAATATACCCTTCTTAATTTTTGCTTCACAGACTATTGGAAATTTTTTTTTAAGATACAAGAACCCTCTTCCATTTCTGTCCATTGCCTTAAAAAAAATTCTTTATTAAACCTAATTTAATATGCAAAGGGGGTAGTAGTACCTTTTTGGGATCAACTAGAGGTTCACTGGTAACGTTTTTTTGTCCCGGAGTGAGTGCCTGACGTACTGGTCACTGCTCAGAGTCGGAGCAAATGATGGCAAATCAGGCGAATGCGGTGGTTGCGGCACGATATTAGTGGAAAAAGTGGCGAAATGATCACGAATAACCAATGCAATATGAGATGGTGCATTATCGCACTTCTTTGTTCAATAAATTCAGACACATTAAAATCGAAGAATTGGATTTTAAAGCCTGACAAAACGACGGGTATCTCAAATACTAATGAATATTTTGACGTGAAATTTAGCATAGATTTCACTTACAGTGCTACCAAATAAAATTTACCGATTCGAAAAACACGCGAAGTATAAATTAATTCAAATTAATTCACCTTCCAATTTGATAAGGATTATATGTCTACCAGTGTTATTATACAACACTAGAAAACCCGGCGAACTCCGTTTCGCCACCAAATTGCATCGTATTATGTAGCATTTCGTTTGGTGATTAAAAGATAAAGGAAAAATTACATTTCAGCACATCCATCATAACCTTTAGATCTTGCTGAAATACTCTGGCGATTATGTCATGGCGATCTTGCGGTTTTTGGCCTGGTTCCAACCCACGTTCAATTTCCGTCCACTTCGGATTGCATGTTAACGTAATAAATAAATCCGGAGTTCCATAATTTCGCACGTACGTCATAGCGTCTTGAGCGTATTCGTGCATGTGACGTGGGCTTCCGATATAAGATGATGGGAGAATCGTCATAAGTCCAATATTCTGAATATCACCATCTGAATGAATAGCATCACGCAAGTGTATATAGTAGGGTGGGTCGATTCCGCACTTTTTTCGATTCGGGATTTCTAATAGTGCGGAAAAGTTGCCTTAGTACTTCCTGATTCCAATGCAACTTATTGTTTTTTGATCGGATTGCATCTTCAACTCCAACTCCGGCCTTGAAATTTCGGAAATTCGCCTAAAATCGTGAAATTGTCTACCTAGCGCCTGAAATACGCATATCATGGCAAAATGTATAAAGCAAAAGTTATTTGTCACGTCATTTGCTAGCGAAATGGTATATGTGATTATGGCCGTAGGACGAACCGTTCCCGAGATACAAGCGAAAATGCGGCGCGCCACAGCGCAAGGTGAAAATTGTTGCAGCTCTCAGCTATCCTTTATTGTTCACCCAAACCCCACCACGTGGAGGTGGCTGCTCATCGGGTTCCTCCCAAGCCCAACCCAACCAACCAACCCGGCTTGTTTTATTCTGAATCGGTGTCAAATTTATTGATAAAATCAGATTTTGTACTAAACTTTGGCACTTGTTGCCTAGATTTCAGTGTAGAGCGTATAAAACGATCACGAGATTGGGGGCCAATAACTTTAGAAGATGCCTCTGTCACCAGTTTGACGGTTCTCTCGACTGTCACGGTGTGAGAGGGGAATTCACTAAATTTCCATACCTCTGCAGTGTCTCCCGACAGCCCTTTTATGAGTTCTTCGTTAGAAACTGAACAAAGAACTGGTGGAACAGTCAAGGTAATAGTCTTCCAGTTAATCATATCGTAATAATTATTAGCTTTGAAATTCAGCTTTGAAATTCAGCTTTGGCACTTTATTACATCTAACCCTTCCATTTCCAGTGTCTGACTCTGCTTCTCTGGCTGCCAGAAGACGGTCAAGGGCCAACTTTCAGACTTCTATCCGTTCGTCAGTCATCATACTAAGGAGAATGTTTTCTGGAAGAGCAAAGAAAGCATTCTGTTGAATGGATGAATCGACAACCTTTCGCAGTTTAGCAGGTAAGTATCTCGACCTTTGAATTGCAGCATAGAGATGGCGCGAGCCATCTTTGATTGAACTGTTGAATCTTATTGAGAACCACAAAGGTGAGTAAACTGTAAGTATGTACTTGACCAAAATCTTTATTTCCTTTGTTGGTTTGTCAGTAGAAATGTATAGTCTCAGAATTCTATTTGCACTGGTGAGCCAGCGAGATTTGCACATGTTACCTGGATGCATCGACGCTAAATCTGAGGAACATTGACCGGAAATAACAGCTTCTGATATTTTATAGAGATAAGCTTGGTCTGTGCTAAGTTGGGTCGGATTAATAACCTCAGAAGGTACATAATTGGCAGGACGGAAAACTTTCAAATTTGACAACAGGCAACTTCTCACAATCAGGGAGCAGGGAGTTTACCTATGTCGCCAGAGCATGTATCTGGACTCTTTGAGACACCATCTATGTGCTCGAAAAGAGCACGAAATGGAAGTTCGTTGAAATGTAGAAGACAAACAACCCACTGTAATGGCCTACCTATTCTTTCTTCTAGTTTCCGAATGATTCCACCTTTCCAACCTGTGTTCGTGTTGGTGCCATCAGCACCGACAACTTCTAGATGTTCCACAAAAACTGAATTGTCTTGTAAATGTTGCCATATAGCTTGCGTCTCATCCTCAGCTGACCCGGAAGGAGAGGTGACGTGGCCAAAGTAATGACAACCAGGTTCCGCTATAAGAGAAATATGTTCCTCTTTGCCAGTGTCCCGGTAGTACTTTTCACCTTCGCAGACTTGTGTAAGTTTATTGTCTTTGCGGCCGTCAAAATACAGCCCATATACAGAGTCAATACTTTCGGTGTTTTGGAGCTTAACTCCAACACTTTTTTTTGCCCGACTAATCTTGCATTTGTCAGTGACAAAGCTAGCCTGATCCTCTGTTATCAACCCTGTTTTTTTGGCATCCAGAAAAGCAGATGAAACAGTCAAGGCCGCTGCTCTATCACTTACTCCAAATCTTTGGGCAGCTAAAGCAGTGTGTTCTAATACTAAAGTGTTTTGTTTGGTTTTAGAGGATGGAAGAGAAAATTCATCTTCAGCATCGTTTTTGGAAGAATCCATGTGCGACGCACCTACATTGTTGTCGTCTGTATGAGAGTCTGGGTGATCTGAATGGTCACGTGTTCTAGCCGATACTTTTCTAAGTGTTGATATTGAATGACGTTTTGAAAGCTTTTTTTTACGTTCATTTTTCTTTGTAATTTTTTTTGTTTCAGGTAGATCAACACTTCCAATGCGACCAATTCTTCTGGTTCTCTGGTCCAAGAGAAATGGTTGTTCAATGATAAGAACTTTCCTTTCCTTTGGACAAGTGCAAGAAGAAAAATAAATGCATTTACAAGCAGCGATGTCAAATAATTTTCCGGCAGAAGAGACAAAGTCGTCTCAACCTATTGGGTTCCTTATAAACATTTGTTTAAGAGTCAGAAATTTCTTATGGTATGTGGTGAGCATTTGTACAACTCTGGTGTGTGAAACTATCGGAATAGATGACTTTTTGAAAGTATTTTCGTTTTTGCAACTATTTCTGTAACCTCTTTACTCGTAGGTTCATAGTTGTCGCCTCGGAGTCGCCCTATACGAAATCCTTCAAACTGATAACACAAAAGAACATCCTGGTAAGTATTTAACTGGGACTCAGAGAGATTGTACGGATATATGCCAAACACAGGACATTTCTGTCTAAATTTAAATTTAGATACAGACATTTTGAGTTCTGTGTTCTGTTGAGAGAATATAAGTGATAGCACTCGGCGAAATCAACGACAAGAGTGAAGGAACTCGATGAAAAAATATTTGTGTGGAGATAAAGTGAAGGAACTCGATGAAAAAATATTTGTGTGGAGACCTATCCGAACGTGTCCTTTGGCGTGGGTGAATGAATGTGAGTGATAGCACTCGGCGAAATCAACGTCAAGAAGTGTGGCCGCAAGCCGATTTTCACCTTGCGCTGTGGCGCGCCGCATTTTCGCTCGTATCTCGGGAACGGTTCGTCCTTCGTCCATGATCATACCATTTCGGTAGCAAATGACGTGACAAATAACTTTTGCTTTATAAATTTTGCCATGAGATGCGTATTTCAGGCGCTAGGTAGACAATTTCACGATTTTAGGCGAAATTCCGAAATTTCAAGGCCGGAGTTGGGGTTGAAGATGCAATCCGATCTCAAAACAAAAAGTTGCATTGGAATCAGGAAGTACTAAGGCAACTTTTCCGCACTATTAGAAATCCCGAATCGAAAAAAGTCCGGAATCGACCCACCCTAGTATATAATCCTCAGATCGTAGCTTTGCCTGATTGAATCGGATGAACACTAAACTTTCGGTCTCGACTTTGACATACATGTCCACAGCGAATTGCTGGAATAGCCGACGGCACTTCAGAATGACATTCTCCTTATTTGTACGAATCATCATACGATATGCATAGTAATTTTTATTAATTAAATGAATTGTTAATGGAAACCAATAATAGCAATAATAAGTGTGTGAATATCGATCATCTTCAACGTGATGTCGTACCCGTCCTGCCATTGCCAATAAATGATTGGATATTGTAACGTATCGTACAAACGATGTGTCTCGTTTACACGATGCATGATATTGCTTCTTCGCTGAACGACAATGTCTCGCGATTTAGTTGGATCGCCAACGATAATTGCAGTAACATCATTAACGGTTGGTGCATTGAATATTCGCACATGTGCACCTGTACAATCCGCTCTTATGACAAATTTGTGCATATCCGACGGCATCCGTTCCAATGCTGTTTTGAAAATATTAACCACAGCATTATTAATGCGAAAAAATGCTTGTAACTGTTCAATAATTCGTCTCTTTAACTGTTGTGTTCCTTGTATATTGCACCGCACATTCAGCTGATCCACCATCGACGAAATGAAATATATTTGCAGAAATTGATGCGGTTCATCTGGTCTTGGTACCATTGAACCATGCAAATGATATATTTGTCCTTGTATCTGTAATTGCAAACAATCATTTGTTGAAGAATACGGTGTAACTTCTGATCGTGTGATGGTGTAGTCTGTAGTGTATATGTAGTTGTTATGTGTTGCGATTCATTTTGTTGGTGGGAGTGATCGCTAACCTTGCAAGTCGGCATATCATTCTCGAATGATATTAACTCCAAAGGAAGTCATGCGAAAGCAGTTATTGTATTCAAGGATGTGTTGAAGAAAATGGCTAGAATCGGGATCACTTCCATCAAACAATGGTTTCAGTGGCTGTGGTGGTGTAAGTAATGGATCCGGATGATTTGACTTTTCCACTTGCGTAGCACAATCCATCCGATTCTCTTTTGAACTTCAACGCATTGCAATATCGGCATATAGTCGTCATTTGTCCCATATCTAAATTTTCATCATCACTGTAGTTCGCAGTGGGATCATATTGGAAGGCCAAGCGATTGTATGATGCCAATGATCTTCGTGTCCTCACGCGTTGTCTCAATCGGGCATTTTCTATAGTTGAATTTTGTCTTTCTTCGCTTAAGTTCTGTGAATAAACTTGTTCCTGGCTTGCATGTCTTGTGCGGCGGCGGATGTTCGCACGTCGTCCTTTAGGCATTTCGGACTATGGACAGATTGGTGAATTTAACCTCAAATGCACAGTTCAACTTACCTCCTTAATGAGAAATGAATGCTGTAGAAATGAAATGAAAATTTTCACAATTTGATGTTTTCCAATTGAAGTGATAGGAAACGAATAACTTATTTTTTTATTTTTCTTTCACAATTTCACAGTGAACACAATACCGGTTTGTCACATGAAATTAACTGAGCAGAGAACAATGAGTAGCTGGTAAACAATAGGGGTATTCTCTTGCTCTTGCAAAACCCTTGCACGGTGCAAGAATTGCATATATTTCCTCTAGGTGCACCGGTACAACAACAAATACACGCAGAAAATTATTTGCAATGGCTGTAAAATATGTCAGACCAAAACCCATGAATATTTTCATGTAATGTCACGTAAAAATATAATTGCAACCCTGTTTTAGCTGTCATTTTACATAAAGACATATTACGTCGTGTAATTGTTGAGGATGGTAAGTTTTAAATAGATTTTATTATTTCTATTTAAAATATAAAGATTTGTTACAGTTTTTTTTGTTAAAAATATATGCAGAAGGTGTGCCAATTCACAATAGCCATGCTTAATAGTCATTCACAACAAATTGACCGAATTAGCCATAGTACATGATACATAGCAGAGATGGCGCTGTATGTAAAAAAAGATTTTCCCGCTTTTATGTTGAAATTTTTCCTGAATTTTCTTTGCTATAAACCTCGCGGAGCTCGAGACCTTTCCAACGAATGTAAAACCGACGAAATCGGTTCATTCGTTCTGGAGTTATAGCGTCAGGAAGGAAACCCCTACTTATTTTTATATATTAGATTGTAATAACCCCATCGCTGCTGAAACAAAGCTATCCAATTATATATAAAACATTAAAACTACATATATACTTGATTTTAAATTTCAAACTCAATAAACGTTTTTAATTTATGTACATTCGATATAGTAATGTCCCTTTAATTGCTTGTACACTCATCTTTTCTACAGTTTTTGATTATATTTTTAACATTATATATACCTACTATGTAGGTTGCCTTTTATAGTTCGACATTTTTGATCGTACTTAGAATGTTTTGACCACAGTAGAAACAGTAAGAAACCTTTTCATGGTAGCTTTCTGAGGGGTGAATAGCGGCCATATTGGATTTCTAGTGGTAGCAACGCAGTGCTGTATATGTTGAGGTATTAAATAAGAGGCGAAAACTACAAATAATGTTATTTAATATAAATCAAAAATAATTTATCTATGGTATATTTTTATTAACAGATGATTTAAACGTCATATTGTGTCATATTTCGCCCTTGATTTAATGATAATCTGATATTTTGCAAGTAGTGAGTTGTTATGTATAAAATAGGGGGATTCTATTGCTCTTGCAAGATTTCAGATTGCAAAAATTCTATACCGAAATATGCAAGGGCTCGAGAGCACCCATTGCAGAATCTAGTGATATATGAACGGCTGATTCGGTCAATTTATTTGTAAATGACTATTGTGCATGGCTATTGTGAATTGGCACATTCATTCTTAACAAAAAAAAACTGTAACAAATTTTTATAATTTAAGCAGAAATTATAAAATCTATTTAAAATTTACCTTCCTCAACAATTTAACGTCAAAATATGTATTTAAGTAAAATGCGCAGGGTTGCAATTATTTTTTTTTTTTTTTTACGTGTCATCGCACGAAAATAAACATGGGTTTTGGTCTGACATATTTTACAGCCATTGCAAATAATTCTCTGCGTATGTTTGTTGTTGTGCCGTTGCACACCCAAGAGGAAAATTCTGCAAATCGTGCACCGTGCAGGGGTTTTGCAAGAGCAAGAGATTCCCCTTAATGTGTCCCTGGTGTTAGATTTCTCGGTGGTGAGTTTTCTAAGCTGTGTTTGTTTTCATTTGATCAACAGAAAACATAAAAGGTGCTGCTTTCCTAAGCCAATCTTGTTTTTTAACTTTAAATTTGCTTTATTTTATTTACATAAATAAGTTATTTAAAAATTATATTCTTATATCTAAATGCAAATTTCAGCTAATTTTTTGTTATAACGGCTATCCAATGTGTATACGTCAGAAGATAGCTTACCACATAGCTTCGGACTGTATCTTTTTGCATGCAAAAATTAAGAAATTCTTGAAGCGCGTTTAACACTTGTTAATAGTAATATCCCAGTAAAATTTAAGAAACATGCAAAGTAATTCAAAATAATCACTTAAATATTGTAAATACTTGCATTTCATAATATCTATTAAAGTGTTGCTTATCCTACTTTAAAACTAATATGTAGCTTAAATGCTAACACAACACCCTGATTACTATGAAAGTAGCAAAAAAAAGTGTTACACAACACCCTAAGATTTTCTAGAGTTGAGTATAAGAATGTAAAGATTTATTACTGTACATATGTATATACTGTGGTTTTAACATACAAGCGCTATTTGTGTTGTTTACACGCTATTTGTGTAGTTTACTGTAAATTAAAATGTTCATTTTGGCCAAAAAATTAAATAGATTGCACGATTATTTTTACAATTTTCGACGTGGATTATCTCAGCAACAGTGCATCGATTCAGTTTTGGGCGATAAAGCTTTGTCAAGTATCAGTTTTTATCGATAGTATGGTGAATCCAATCGAGGTCACGAATCAAGATGAATATGGTGAAGGTTGTTCAAAATCAGTTGTTGTTTTGGAAACTATTGATACTTTGCGAAAAGACGAAGTTCGTCATGTAACAACTATAGGCAATAGTGGAACTATCATACATTCATTATTGCTTAAGTATTTCATTGAAGAAACATTTTTTTCTCGTTGGATGTCACACAATTTGTCAATCGCTCAAACAGGGCTTGTGTCGATTGGTCAAAGGAAACGCTAAAAGAATACGATAACGATGCTCAAAACACGTCTTTCGCAACTTGTCAGGTGATGAGTCGTGAATTTATACAAATGAGAATGTAAGTAAATAGTAGTCGACTGCATGGGTTTTGAGCCGAATCCAAAACAAAAGCTTTTCGTGCACGAAACTTCACCAAGTAAATGGTTACCCAATTTATTTTAGAAAAACTGAACATGCCGCAATCATATCACTAGAACAATAAAAAACTGTAAATTGTGAGTAGTACACAACCTGTTTGCCAGGTGTCTTTTAAGAAATCAGGAATATTCCATTATTTGTTCTGATAATGAGAATAATTGGAAATTCTATGCTCTGACATTACATCACTTAATGTAATGCCAACGCATTTTTAGTAATAAGCCGTTACACATAGAATTCTAAAGAATATAAATATAAGTGATTTCACTAGTAAAGATCAGTGTGTAATCGGCGAGCGCAGTGAGTAATCAGCTTGAGATTAGAGCGTAGCAAGTATTACCGCACTCAACCCAAATGTTGTGTTTTATTTCTACCGCGCATAGCGGAACGGAAAGCATTTTTTTAATACTTCCCACGCAAGGGAAGTTAATTTACATACCGAAAGATCCGACCGTGCGTTTATGCAGAGAACGTCTATCATAGAGAAGGTTCACGTTTCAAATATCGTAACTTTTCGAAGGGGTACTCGGCAGAGATGGAGGAGTCTCACCACAGACCAATCATAAGCGAGTTTCACCACATTTAACAGCGATTGAGGGGTTTTTAGAGAGAAATAACATGTTAATGTAAATAAAAGAGAACCAATGCAGGGCAATATACATACATGTGTATTTACATATATGCAGGTGATTTTTGGTTGGCGGAAAAGTTCCTGTATGCTACATATGACTTTTTCTAAAGCTAACATATATGTATATGTACATATGCTTTACGAGGGAAATTGCGCCAAAATGAAAGATAAAGAGGGGATTCTGCTTTTTGATTGTTTTTGTATACTATATACAAGTAGTTAGTTAGTTAGTCTAATATACATATTCTATATATATATAATATATAATAATATGTCTTTTACTGGGGAAATTGCGCCAAAAATGAAAGTTGAAGAAGAAATCGTCAACGGAATTTTAGTTCTAAATGAATTTCGTCGCGGAAAGATCGCCAATTCGATTTAACACGATTTTTCAAATAGTTTTTTTAAAACAAAATGAGCAACAAAAATATAAAAAAGTGTCGCGTTCGGGAGTGCACATCAGAATCTCCCGGGAGATTCTTTTTATTCCCTAGGAAACAGGACGAGTTTCAGAAGTGGGTGGAAAATTTACGGATCCCACCAACGCAGGATTTACCCACCCACAATGCATTTGTTTGCATTAAGCACTTCGAACGAAGTGCAGTGGGTGTGAAAAAATTGAAGGCAGGAGCTGTGCCCACCCTTAATCTTGGTGAGTACTTTGTTTTAAAATATAAAATGTGCATGTATTGTATTGAAATGTGTTCATATATACATACATATGTATGTAAGTATTTTGTGCAAAAAGTACATACATATGTACATAAGTATGCAAATATTTAAAATAAGCGATGCGCGGGCAGAGCGAAGTCAAGTGAAGTGTGTATGTGTTGCGCATTGTGCAGAGTACGTTTGAATGTTCCTAGGTGTAGTGGGCAGGATTAGGGTGTGTCAATAATGTGCCGGTTTGAATGCCATATATGTATATTTAACCAAATATTTACATATTACTAACAATACAATCTGCCAAAATATTTTTGGTAGTTATAAGTAGAATATATCCTATTATTTTGTGTATAATCATATATGTATGTATGTACTATATGTATATATGTACATATATGTATATAACATATCAGTAGTTTGAGTAATATATAAATAGATGTAATTTTTTTTCTGTATGTAATTAGGATACGAAGAAGCACCTCCACATTTGTTGACGGGTCCACTGCCACGGATGCTGCATTCGCAGTTGTGCTTCCAGACAGGCGACGATTTTCGAGTTTCCAAAAAAAGAAGATGTTCGACAGAGTTGGGCAAAGGCTTGGAACTTAGTTGTGTCGCCTTCCGATACCCTTTTTATTTGCCGAAATCATTTTGAATCGCAATTTGTCACTAGATACAAACTTTTGCCTGGGGCTTTTCCATATTTACGATTAAAGCCAGCACTAAGTCGTAGCTCATCTAGTGCTGACCCTAATTGGGTGTGCCCACCCATCACTGCGACTTATGAACGTCCTAAAGTAGCTATAGGAGTAGAAGAGGACGACATAACATTGAAAGAGTTCGAACAATATTCCATATTAGAGGAAAGTAGATTAAGATTAGGACCCCAAAATAACGACGTAGGCTCTGCTTTAGGCAGTCGCGAACGATTTGCTCGATCGGCACGGTATTACCAAAGTAATGCGCTTAGATTAAATAAAAAGATCGAAGAGTTAGAGGGGGTGATTAAAGATTTAGAAAAAAAATATGAAGACCTAGAAAAACGTGCAATAGTTGCGGATGTAACTTCAAGCTCTGACGCTTTAACATTCGCTAGGATGATCGTCACCAAGCGCATTGTTTTTAGTGACAATGAAAGGGCATTGGCACAAAACATTAATTACATGTCCACCAAATCATATAGTTTCATGCGTGACGATTTAGGTTTTGCTTTACCAAGCAAGAGTTCTCTTTTGCGTTGGCGCCCCATTAGATATGTTGTCCCTGGTATCGATGCCAATGTCTTGGGAAATTTAGAAAAAATTTCCAAAAAAATGTCCGTTTTAGAACGAAATTGCGTTTTGTTATTCGATGAAATATCAATAAAGTCCGACCTAACTTATAATAGAGTTAGGGATGTTATTGATGGGTTTGTAGACCATGGGGATGGCCAACGTGATATGATTATAGGTAGAAAGTGTTGTTTTTTATGGTAAAAGGGTTATGTTCCAATTGGAAATATGTATTTTCATACTACATTTTTGCTGCGCCTGAAATGAAAGAAATTTTGAGCAAAAACATCGCATCACTAAAGTCAATAGATCTCAACGTAAAGGCTTTAGTCTGCGATCAAGGGCCTTCAAATTCTTCACTTTTCAATTTGTTAAAAATTACTAAAGAAAACCCCTTTTATATGCACGAAGGTTTAAAAATATATTGCTTATATGACTATTGCCACCTTTTTAAGTCCGTCCGTAATACATTTATGAAATATGATATTTCAACTCCAAATGGAATAGCCAGCTTCAAAGTTGTAAAAAAACTTTACTCTATCGATCAGAGCAATATGCATTTTAAAATATGCCCAAAACTTACAGAGGCCCACGTTTATCCCAGCGTGTTTGAAAAAATGTCCGTGAAACGTGCAACTCAAGTTCTGAGCAATTCGGTTGCTGCTGGCATTGAAATGGCATATAGCCAAAGTCTATTCGGCTCCGACGAATATGTATTAAAATGTGCACAGCCTACCCAGTTATTTATTAAAAAAATGAATGATCTTTTCGATGATCTAGACTGCAAGAATTTTGTTTCCAAAAATCCGCTGAAATTTCCGTTATTGAAGAATGACTCCGGGAAGGTCCAACGCCTCTATGATTACATAAAATATTTTAAAACAATCCAGCTTCCAGGCTTTAGTCAGGTTAAGTGTATAGATGGGTTTTGTTCCACAATAAGTGGAATGATTCAGTTGAGCGAAGATTTATTTAGGGATCAAGAGGAATTGAGGTATATATTCCTTGGGAAAATTAATCAAGATGCGTTGGAGAATTTTTTTTATAGAGTCCGTGCAAGTCAGGGTATCAATACCCATCCCTCTGTCCATGAAATACAATATATTGTAGGTAGATTAATTTCGATGAAAATTTTACGGCAAAATTTTAAAGATAAGGGGGCTAATTGTGAGGATGATGACGACATAAATTTAGATTGGAACCTAGGCCCCGAAGATCGTCATCTAGATATAGAGGGAAACGAACAGGAATCTGAGCAACCCTTTCACTATTCCAGACGAAAATTTTGATGAAGAAGACGACAAAGCTGACGTCCAGATCAAGCGGTATTACACTGGCTATGGTATTTACCAAAAAATTTTGTGTAAAATCCATTGCGAAGAATGCACCAAAGCAATGACGAAGACACAAAGCGATTTAACGCTGTTTTCGGAGGCCCTAATCAGAGCCAAAAACTATAAGGATGACGGCGACTTAAGGCTAGTCAATCCTAGTGATAGGGTCTTCGAAGTGTGTCGACTGCAGATGATGTGGTACGTCAAGCTCTTTAACAAATATGCTCACTATGTAAATGTCAATGGTTTGTAACAACCAATGCATGTTTCGCCCATAAAATTAAACTATTAGGGTATTTAGTGACTGTTCTGTTATATAAAAATTCAAAATGGTTTGAAAAGCAAGAAATAAATAGGGAACGACATCGGAAGCGCGATGCTAAAATAAAAAACCTTACATAAGTAAGTTGCAAGCCGGAATGCTTTGATTATGAGCATCTTATTTTCGGGTTAGTAATGAATTAATAAAATAAATATTTACATTTTATAATGCTTTGCATTCTATCATTTCCAGGTTTTTCTATTTGCAGGTTTTTTTTCTACTTTCAGTTTTCTTTTATTATTATATTTTCAGGTTTATTTTTTTTCCTTTTTCTTTTTCAGTAGCATGCCAACTGAGCCTAGCTTTTTTAAACGCAAATATTTCACTTAATCGAGATGGATTAAATTGTGTTTAAAAAAGCAGGTGAAATTAAATGACTAATTTTAATAAATAAGTCGTGAGAGAAATCCATTTTAAATGGACAGTTTTGTAATTCGGCATTATTTAATTTTTTAACATTTTATTAAAATTTTGAAATTGTTAAGTTTCCAATAAATAATAGAAAAAATCAATAAAATTAGCATATTTCATCTGAAAAGAATAAACTGGTCTTTAATTCGTAGTAAAAATCATTTAGTATTGAATAAGATTGATGTGCTGAACACAAAGAGAGCGACAAACTTCAAGCGACATCTGTAAAATATTAAAGTACACATGTTCTTATGGACAGAGTTATTTTGGCAGCTGCACGGCTCCATAACTCTGTCCATAAGACCGTGTGTATTTTAATATTTGACAGATGTCGCTTGAACTTTGTCGCTCTCTTTGTGTTCAACACATCAAATCTGCATACGCATAATGTTTGCAAAGTTGTCAACATGCCACATTTGTATGTAAATATACATATGTATATAGTCATGTCTACATACCAGATTTTTATGTATACATATACACGCAGAGCTCCATGCAAAATCTACGTTGACACGAACAACCAAGTGCCGAAGCTCATGTTTTGTCAACTGACCTATGCGTCAACAACGCATCACAACATTGTGTTGTTGGTAGAAAATCCGCTGTGCCGAAAACACAAGCGAATGGCCGCCAATTGTCACCGCTTCCCTTGCCGCTGTACAGCTCCGCCTACAAACCAGCGTAAATATGTATGAAGATGTATGAGCGTGCATACATATCGACGCAGATTTTTGCGAGTCACGGAAAAATATTTTAGACAAATATTGTAAATCGACAACGACTATGTTGCCACTTTTGTCACTTCTTTCTGTGAAGAAGCATCCGAAAGTTGTTCAATTTATAATTTTTAGCTTTTGCCATCGTCGCGAAAAGCCGCTTGTGGGCAAAGGCTTGTTCGGGGAGATGTGAAGGTGGTCGCTTTTATGAATGAAGCGAGTTTGCTGGTTGAAAGTGCGCTTGCGTTCATGAATGAAATTGTTCTTGCTGTAAGATTTACTACATTTGGCTGCCATATTGACTTGAGACGCAGCTGATGCTATTTCAGACATTTGTTGTTTTTGTAGAACAATATTTGTAATTTTTGCGGATGACTTACATATCTACATGTGAACGCATATAAGTATGTATGTTGTGTATGCATTATTTGTGTGGGAATGTCATACGCACATACATATGTACTTACATGTGTACGCATATAAGTATGTCTGATGCCATTTCAAACGATTGTTGTTTTTGTAAAGCAATGTTTGTAGTTTTTGGGGGTGACATAATTGCATGTGTACGCATATGTATACAAGTATGTAGGTTTGTGTATGCGTTATTTGTGTACCAATGTCATACGCACATATTTATGTATGAACATATGAGCAGCGCGCACATGTTATTATTGATAAGTGATAATATGATTTGAATTCGCGAAAGTGAACATAAACACATACATACGTAAGGTCATGACACATGTGAATATACACACATACATAAGTTTTTTAATGATAACCATTATTTATATTTATCACTATTATAATATATGTATATAATTTTTTTAATATATTATGATAATTTGTTATATACATATGTATGTACATATGTAATGAAGTATACACATAAGTATGAATATATCAATTACAAATAATAATTAAAAAAATAGGCTTTAATTCCGCATTAACTAAGAATATTGCTTTGAAAAAATAATCTAATTGAAATTCAATTGCAATTCATTAATATGCACAAAAAGAATTCATACGAATACACATGTTTGCATATAAACGTATAAAAATATAAGCAAAAGAGCGAACATACATACGTCTGTTAGAGCAATATATAGTTTTGAGCATAATTTTCATTCCACGCTCAGCTCTGTTCAAGCAAAAATGTTAAAATTTCTGCTGCCGAGCTGGCAGTGCTGAAACACCTCCATCTCGACCGAGTTAGCCAAAAATATTTTTACGTTCTTCGCGCCGTGAACCTTCTCTATGATAGACGTTCTCTGGTTTATGTCGCTAACGTATGCAAACAAAGGCAAAAACTCTATTCTGGTATGAGAGTTCAAGGGATTGTACTTGACATTTAATTTTGAAAATGTTTTATAGCAATATTTGTCAATGGAAAAAATAAAAGATAAAGAATTTTCCATTTGGCATTTTACTGAAAATTATAATTATTTCTACTTTTAAATTTTGTTTTCAATTTTGAACACACAATAAATGTTTTTGAAGTGAAACTTCTTTGGCGACTTCGGAAAAGGTTGCGAGGGGGAATAGCGTTGAACGATTAACGCAACTCGGAAGGAAAAGAGCAACAGAGAAAGATAGAGTGCGAGAGAGAGAGAATGAGAGTAAAGCAGAGAACTTAAAGCATAGAGAAGGTGCAGGTTCGACAGCGAACATTTGTTAGATTTGTAGTAAGGAATTCACCTCACTACCACAGAATTCACGCTGTGAAATGTTAACATTTTTAACAGTTCTCCCCATACTCAAACAGAGAACATGAAGAGAAATAAATATATGTATGTATTTTCGGTATATGATGATGTGGCATGTATGCCCAAGCAGAGAACATGGAGAGACATACTTGTAAATATATGTATGTATGCCTGCCCATGATTACACTCCCAACGAATGTAAAGAATTTCGTTTTGCTTGTTTAACTTTTTGCTTTCAACCAGGGAATCGCTTGTATGTGCAATGTATGCATATACATATGTATGTATGTATGTATGTGTAGCGATTAGCATCTCTCCAAATTGTAATAGATTCACTTATTAATTATTTCTAATATTGTAACTACTTAACTACTTTCATCTGGTAACACTGTATTCAGCAAACTAAAATATTTAATCCCGTTACAATATTGATCACCTCATATTAGCTTCTCTAATTCGTCCTATTCCTTTTGATCATCGGACGAGGCCACACGTGTTCTATCGCACGCAACATAAAATATTTATATTCATATTCAAAGTATATTTAGAAGTCGGATTTACTTGTAAGTAAATAAATATAATAAAATTAAGTAGCTGGTTAAATAGTGTTTTACTTATTAACAACTTAACCACCACATTGGTGACCCCGACGACTGAAATTCATGCAATATACCGACGTTAAAATCACATTGGCGACGCTCACAACATACCCGACGTCTTACGCCCGTGGTACAAGCTAAAAATCAACGTGATTTATGGATAACACGTTATTCCGATGTGCGTATCACAACCTCTACATAGGTGAGCCACAATCGTCAAAGTAAATCTCGATAAAGGAGTTGCACGCGCAAACTCAACCATACTACGCCACGCGGCTTAAGCGATAGAATACTAAACCTGTCACATCACTCCATTACCAACTCGGTACAAAGATGACCAACTTAAAGCAGTCACCATCGGAAGACAATTCCGAAGACAGGAAACCTCCACAACCAACATCCAACGTCATACGACCTATACAGTTTAATCCTGACAAGCCATCGCTTTGGATCGCCCAAATCGAAGCACAGTTTAGGATTCTGGGAGTGGTAAGAGATGTTGACAAATTTTATCACGCGGTTTCCATCCTCGACACGCGACATGCGGCAGAAGTGGAAGACATCATTGTTGATCCTCCAACATCAGCACCTTTCACTGCTCTCAAAATGGCACTAGTTAGCCGTTTTTCTAAATCGAAAGAAGCGAAGCTACAACAACTTCTCGAAGGTGAGGAGATTGGCGATCGTACACCATCACAACTCCTGCGCCATCTTAAAGCACTGGTTCCAGGCGTCGACGAAGATGTACTTAAAGCTAAATGGTTGTCCGCTTTACCGAAGGACACTCGCGCCATGTTAGCATTGCAAACAAACGCAACGCTGGAAAATTTCGGAGCTAGTGCAGACAGACTCCACGAAATCATACAAGGTATGCACGTTTCATCAGTATCCAAAAATACCAACAAAACTAAGGGTGCAGACTTCGCACAACAAATATCAGACTTAACCAAACATTAGCGGCACTATCAGCCGTTATTAACAAACGGGAATTCAGATCAAATACACCACAGCATAACAAGCCGAGGTCACGTAATCAGTCCCAACAACGTAGGCTGAGCTCTAACGGGTTTTGTTACTACCACTCGAAATACGGTAAAAACGCTATTCGGTGCAAACCAGGTTGCACATTTTCGGGAAACGCTGTAGAGAATCTCTAATGACGGGTAGTGATTCTCTGCAAAATTCTCACCGTCTATACATTAGAGATCGAACCTCTGGTACCCAATATTTGGTAGACACAGGTTCCGATTTATCGGTTTTCCCAAAAGAATGGTCGAAAAATGCCACACCAACAATTGGTCATACGCTACAAGCAGCAAACGGATCCATCATCCAAACATACGGAAAACGGTTATTGTCTATTAATCTAGGTCTTCGCCGTGATTTTTTGTGGCAATTTATCATCGCCGACGCTACGAAACCAATCATCGGGGCTGACTTCTTATTAGTCGACCTCAAACGAAGATGTCTACTCGACGGACGTACTGGATTAACATCACCCGCTTTAATTGCTCCAATAACGAATACAATTTCCATCCGATCAATTAAAGAAGATACAATATACAACAAACTGCTACGAAATTTTCCGCAGATTACGAATCCAGACGGCGTAACAAGAGGGAAGAAACACAACACTTTTCACCACATACGTACTTCAAACGGACCACCAGTGACCAGCAAAGCACGTCGCTTACCACCGGATAAACTGAAAGCTGCCCGTCATGAGTTTGATAATACGATCAAACTGGGAATCGCTCGACCTTCGAACAGTCCATGGTCATCGCCACTGCACCTAACAGCGAAAAGCACTGGAGAATGGCGACCATGTGGCGACTACCGCAGTCTAAATGCTCGCACAATTCCAGACAAATATCCCGTACGCTGCCTTGAAGACTTTACCGCAACATTACATGGTAAAAACATTTTTTCAACTATAGATTTGGTTCGTGCATTTAACCAAATCCCGGTCGCACCAGAAGACATTTCTAAAACGGCCATTATAACGCCTTTTGGACTATTTGAGTTCCCTTATATGACCTTTGGTCTAAGAAACGCAGCTCAAACGTTTCAAAGGTTCATCGATGAAGTAACACGTGATCTTCCATTCTTATTCGTATATATCGACGATATCTTGGTTGCTTCAGCCAACGAGTGTGAACATTTGCAACATCTTGAAATATTATTTAAACGCCTTCAAGATTATGGATTAGTCATTAATCCCACAAAATCTAATTTTGGTCTAACCGAGGTAAAATTCTTGGGCCACACCGTCAACAAAAATGGTAAAGCACCATTAAAAAATAAGGTTAACGCTATCCTAAGTATTGAATTCCCTACTACTATCAAAAGCTTAAGAAGATTTCGTGGTACAATAAATTTTTACTGGAAATTCATCAAGCAAGCGGCCGAAATCCTCGCTCCTCTCAACTCATTGCTGGAAGGACCAAACGTCAAAAATTCGCAAAGAACAGAATGCACCAAAGAACTTCAGTTATCGTTCAACAAGGCAAAACAAGCACTTGCACAAACAACATCGTTGGTACATCTAAATACAAACACTCAATGGGCAATTTTTACAGACGCTTCCGAACATGGTATAGGCGCCGTTCTACAGCAACATGTCAATAAAACTTGGCAACCATTAGCATTTTTCAGTAAAAAGCTTCCACCGTCAATACAGAAATTATCTACATATGATCGTGAACTACATGCAATATTCGAAGCCGTAAAATTTTTTCGACACATCTTCGAAGGACGTCACGTGATCGTCTTCACAGACCATAAGCCGCTACAGCATGCTTTCCACCAACGCACAGAAAGAGCCTCCCCTTGGCAGTTCCGTCGTTTGGATTTCATTGGTCAATTTACTTCGGATATCAGACACATTTCAGGACACCAGAACATCGTTGCAGATACGCTCTCCCGCGTCAACGCGATTTCTGAATCCGTCACTTCAAAAAGTTTAGCAACAGCACAGCAAAATGATACAGAATTGCAGCAATTACTCAGCAATCCGTCAACATCACTATCACTGCAGAAAATACAGGCAAATGCCACCGAACCAGCTCTGTACTGTGATATAACTACTGGATCTATACGACCATACGTTCCAGTTTCACTCAGAAAACGTATATTTGATTCTTTACATTCCTTGGCACATCCCGGAATAAAGGCATCACAAAAGCTAGTGAATAAACGATTTGTGTGGCCGTCAATAAACAAAGACTGTCGCACATGGGCAAAAGCTTGCATCGATTGTCAACGTAACAAAATTCAACGACACGTATCATCACCTATCGGCACTTTTCAAGCACCTTCACAACGATTCCAACACATACACATAGACTTGGTTTCTTTACCAACTTCTAAAGGTTTTAATCAATGTTTAACAGTAATTGATCGTTTTACGCGTTTTCCAGAAGCAATTCCTTTAGAAAACGGTACAGCAGACACGGTAGCACGAGCACTACTTGCCCACTGGATCGCTCGGTATGGTGTACCAAAAAGAATAACATCCGATCAAGGACGACAATTTGAGTCAAAACTGTTTAACTCACTGTCGCAGATCCTTGGCATCAAACATCTGAGGACTTCTCCATATCATCCGCAATCAAATGGCTTAGTCGAACGTTTTCATCGCCAACTCAAATCTGCACTCCTTTGCCATCGAGAAACTTGGTTAGACGCTTTACCGGTTGTACTACTTGGCCTTCGAACAGCATGGAAAGAAGACATGGGCACAACGCCAGCTGAACTCGTTTATGGAGAACCAATACGTTTGCCTGGAGAATTCATTGCTCCTTCAAACAATCAAACAACCACTGCCGAACTATCGGGTGATTTTTTTGAGGTTAGGATTTTCATGCATTAGTATTTGACAGATCACGTGGGATTTCAGACATGGTGTCAAAGAGAAAGATGCTCAGTATGCTTTGACATTTCATCATGAATAGACTTACTAACGAGCAACGCTTGCAAATCATTGAATTTTATTACCAAAATCAGTGTTCGGTTCGAAATGTGTTTCGCGCTTTACGTCCGATTTATGGTCTACATAATCGACCAAGTGAGCAAACAATTAATGCGATTGTGACCAAGTTTACTTTATTGGACATTAAACCAACCACACGAATGCGTACAGTGCGTACAGAAGAGAATATTGCGTCTGTTTCTGAGAGTGTGGCTGAAGACCGTGAAATGTCGATTCGTCGCCGTTCGCAGCAATTGGGTTTGTGTTATTCGACCACATGGAAGATTTTACGCAAAGATCTTGGTGTAAAACCGTATAAAATACCAATCGTTCTGCCACAACGTCGAATTTTCAGTGAATGGGCCCTAGAAAAGTTGGCAGAAAATCCGCTTTTTTATCGACAAATTTTGTTCAGCGATGAGGCTCATTTCTGGTTGAATAGCTACGTAAATAAACAAAATTGCCGCATTTGGGGTGAAAAGAGCAACCAGAAGCCGTTCAAGAACTGCCCATGCATCCCGAAAAATGCACTGTTTGGTGTGGTTTGTACGCTGGTGGAATCATTGGACCGTATTTTTCAAAGATGCTGTTGGACGCAACGTTACGGTGAATGGCGATCGCTATCGTTCGATGCTAACAAACTTTTGTTGCCAAAAATGGAAGAACTGAACTTGGTTGACATGTGGTTTCAACAAGATGGCGCTACATGCCACACAGCTCGCGATTCTATGGCCATTTTGAGGAAAACTTCGGAGAACAATTCATCTCAAGAAATGGACCCGTAAGTTGGCCACCAAGATCATGCGATTTAACGCCTTTAGACTATTTTTTGTGGGGCTACGTCAAGTCTAAAGTCTACAGAAATAAACCAGCAACTATTCCAGCTTTGGAAGACAACATTTCCGAAGAAATTCGGGCTATTCCGGCCGAAATGCTCGAAAAAGTTGCCCAAAATTGGACTTTCCGAATGGACCACCTAAGACGCAGCCGCGGTCAACATTTAAATGAAATTATCTTCAAAAAGTAAATGTCATGAACCAATCTAACGTTTCAAATAAAGAACCGATGATATTTTGCAAATTTTATGCGTTGTTTTTAAAAAAAAGTTATCAAGCTCTTAAAAAATCACCCGATATTACAGAATTTAAAACAACATTTCAAAAATCTAGCACCAGTAGAAACGTCAAGACACGGAAAGAGATCAATTTTTTATTTTAAAGACCTAAGCACCTGTTCTCATGTTTTGGTACGAAATGACCACATAGAAATTTCTTTCTCATCGCCCTACGAAGGACCGTTCAAAGTTATTGCTCGCCACGACAAATATTTCGCCATAGACTACCGAGGCAACCCAACCTCTATTTCAGTGGATAGACTTAAACCAGTATACGTAGCCGATAGCGACGTAAACGAACTAGAATTCTTCACATCAGCCGAAAAAACTCATCATACTTCTTTTGGAGTTAGGTTTAGTAATAAGAACGCCTATATTCCAAATTAATGTATAAAAATTAAAATCCTTTTTAAAAAAACTTTAATTTTTTTAAGAAGGGGAGTATTGTAGCGATTAGCATCTCTCCAAATTGTAATAGATTCACTTAATAATTATTTCTAATATTGTAACTACTTAACTACTTTCATCTGGTAACACTGTATTCAGCAAACTAAAATATTTAATCCCGTTACAATATTGATCACCTCATATTAGCTTCTCTAATTCGTCCTATTCCTTTTGATCATCGGACGAGGCCACACGTGTTCTATCGCACGCAACATAAAATATTTATATTCATATTCAAAGTATATTTGTAAGTCGGATTTACTTGTAAGTAAATAAATATAATAAAATTAAGTAGCTGGTTAAATAGTGTTTTACTTATTAACACCTTAACCACCACATATGTATGATTTTGCGTTTTGCCCTCAGCAATTCAATATTGACATGTAAACATAATTATGATATGAGTATAATTTTGTATGAACGCATGCATAGCAATATTTATAGTCAATTTGGACTTGCATATTTAATCATTTTATTTGATTTTTACATAATATACTATACTAATAAATATTTTTGTATTATATTTCTTACTAATAGAAATTATATTTATCGCAACAATAAATACCTATGTACATATGTACATCTTCTATCATATTAATCTTATGTCTCTGCGCATACTCATATAAATGTATGTATACGCATGTGCGCAATCAAAAATTCAAATCATGATTTTATCACTTATCAATACGAGTATATTACATGCGAGAGTTAATTTTTACATTAAGTAAAAATGAGTCTAAAGAATATATTTTTGAGCCGCACCGAAATGTGTATTCTTTATTTATACTCTGTTTCCTGAAACAAAAAGTTGTTTTAATGTTTGTTACTATCATAAGGAATACGTTCCTCAACTCGCGCGCATTGATCTGCATGTTCATACATTCATATATATTTATATGTACATATAATTGTATACATTCCTGAACAAATAATGCACAAGCATACAAACATACATATGGGTACTCATGTGAATATGTCACCAAAAAAAAATTGAAACATTGTTCTACAAAAACAACAATTGTCTCAAATATCAGAAGCATCACAAGTCAATATGGCAGCCAAATTGGCGAAGCCCAAATGTGGTAAATTTTACAACAAAAATAATTTCATTCATAAACGCAGGCGCAAATTCCACAAGCGACCTCGCTTCATTCATAAAAACACATCTCCCCGAGCATGCCTTTGCCAACAAGCGTATTTTCGCGACGATGGCAAAAGCTAAAAATCATAAATTGAACAACTTTCTGGTGTTTGTTCTAAGAAAGATTCAATGTCAATTCTAAAATATTATTTTAAGTTCTCTGCTTAAAGCATAGAGAAAGTGCAAATTGAATTCTGTATGATGTTGTATGTGAATTTAAGAAAGTGTTGGTCACTCCCCCATATTTTTATCCTTTCCTTCTCGCTAGTTTTCTTTCATTCAAAATGATATGCATTTCTTGGAAATTCACTACTACTACTTCTTCCGCGCGTAGGGACTCCACGCAACAGTTTTTATTATTTATAAAATGTTTCGATTTTAACATTATTGAGATATAAACTATTCTAACTTGTATTTCACATTAAAATTCATTTCGGCACAGGCAATTGTTTTTTTTAATTATATCGCTTATCCTAAGTAGATCTGATTTATCTAAAAAAACTTGAGCTTTTATATGACACTTCATTTCATACATAAAATAAATCTGTTAATTTAAATCATTGGCTTTTGAATATTTTTTAATGTTTTCTAAAAGTTTTTTACGTATTTAGTCTTCTCAAGTGTTTCTCATATACCAGGTAACATAGTATGTATATATTTTTTTACGTGTTTTTATTAATTTCTATTTATATTTTTTGCTCTTTTTTAGAATATTAAGTATTTTGTATTGTTGCATTTCAGTTTATGTGCTTTGTTACTGCATGAAGTTCAAATAACCAACTTACATATATCGCGCAAAAAAATGCGAGAAGGTTGAGCATTTAACCATCGCACATGGGAGCATTTGGTCTCAAAAACCGGACAAAATTATTTAAAGTGATTTTATGAATGAAAATGAATAAAAATTCATAATCGAATATAGTAATGTAATATATTAAAATAAAATAAGTAAGGAAGGCCTAATTTCGGGTGCAACCGAACATTTAATATTGAAAATATTTGAGTAGGAGGTAGTGCCGACCATATTTTATTTATTACATACACATACTCAAAAATGGTAACTCGGTTTCATTTAGGTACCTTACATACAATCACCAATCATATGGAGCGAGGTCAAGTGGATGTCCGAAAATCTTGGTAATAGTCATATGAGGGGTCTAGTTTCAAGTTTTCGCGCAATTGTATCTCTTTTAGGCGCAAAGGAACACTGGTATGAATAAAACGTGTTCTGCAATTTTCATTGAGTTGGCCGAAATATTGGCGGATATATCCAGCATAAAGTCACGCATAAGTTCTAAAATCTTTGTATTAGGTATATGGGGACACAGGAAAGTATTGACGCGATTCAAAACATTTTTGACAGAATGAAATACTATTGCCAGAAAGGGATTCTGTGCAAATTGGAATTTCATATTTCACACATTGAACGATATTTTCGGTCAACTATTGGTATTGGGTCCACATGTTCGGTACCTAGGGGCTTGAACAGTTTTGGTTGGATTCGAGCAATTATTGGTCAATAGGTGGCTTACTTCAGGGAAATTATTACCTTGAAATTTTATTCCGTTATATTAATTAATTCTTTATTTGTATACTGGAAAGTGAAAGAATCAAATGAAATTTTAAATTGTGTTATATGAGAAGTAGGCGTGGTTGTAGTCCGATTTCGCTCATTTTCACAGAGTAGTGTATGTATGTTCCAAATTTTGTCGAAATCGGTCAGTCCGGTCCCGGGATTTCACCAAAAAGTGGCCGGTGCCACGCCCATTGTCCTATTTTCACACCGGCTCGGATAGAGCCCCCTTATGCCATCTACATATATACCACCCGTATATAATAATTTAGCAGGATTTCAGTATTTCATTAAAAAAAATAAATAAAGCAGCATTCATTTTATGCAAGTGACCTATGTATCTAATTCAACGCCCTTTTCTTAAAGGGGGGGAAAGACGGGGAAAATGTTTAAGATTATATGTTAAGTAGAAGCCCTGTAGTTTACTAAGAAACATAATTCAAAGCTCGGCCTCGGCCGATACTATAACAAAAACACTAATTTCTAAAAAATTAAAAAAAAATTAGTTTTTTTAATGATTCATAATTCAAAGCTCGGCCTCGGCCGACACTATAACAAAAACACTAATTTCTAAAAAATTAAAAAAAAAATTAGTTTTTTTAATGATTCATTGTTTTCCCGCAAAAAACAAAATAATAGATTAACTAAATTAATCTTTATATCTCCAATATTAAATGCATACCATGTTGTCCAGAATCCGTAAAAAATATTTTCCAGAATTCACTTCACGCAACACAAAAAACCACTTGCAATTTCGAGAAAAATAGAGAGTTTCGCGAATAAGCACATGCGTTCTGAACGAAATCTAGGTTCCGACTACTTAAGTGGCAATATAGCGGGCTGAAGGTCATTCAGTTAATCGGTTCATTGTAGAACGGTTACTTAGGTACTAAAAAAATCAATTTTGAGTAGCATCGCTGAAGTTTGTAATTTTCATTTTTGTCCGGTTTTTGAAGGAAAATGCTCCTATGTTCGTCGACTGGTTTTCTTCTGCCTGTGATTAAACAGGTGGATGAAGCGCGTATAATTGACAAAAAGTGTTTTCTATTTAAGCAAGAGAGTTGTCGATTTACCACTTAGTTTGACATCGTCCACTAAAAGTAATTCAATTGAATTATTATACACCTACAGCTTTTTTTAATCGTAACCATCCTGAAATTTTAAGTGACGTTACTGATAAAGTATAAGTGGCAAATATATAAATTTAGAAAAAATATATTCAAAAGAATAATTACAATATTCTTTGAGTACACGATTTAATATAATAACAATAAAAATACAAGTAATTAATAGTTCATGGAAATAATATTAGCCGTGTTTTATTTGACCATCATAAGCTAATATCTAAAACATGAACAAATAAAAAGCATTTAGCTTATTTCATATTTTCGCTTAAAAACTAAGTGTGTTGGCAATGCGGGCGGGAACAGACAGCTGATATTCAATCTGTTTCAAAATGTCTGATGTGGAGAAAAGCTTAGTTTGAATTCTTCAATTTGTAAACAGGATATTAAATTACTATATAAATATATTTATTTTGTTCATTTGATGATATTAATACAAACAAAATATAACGAATGTTCATATTTGTATTAATTTTAACTTAAACAAAATTTTGTAATTTTGGTTTGTTTACATTTTCATCTGTCAAAATGAACTTTATCTTTATTGCCAACTACTTTTTTTTGGAAAAATCATAGCTATTGTGAATGAAAAAAAAAGACGAACTGGCAATGCCTCTAATTCAATATACAAGCTATGATAGCTTATGACAAGCCAACATAATTATGTTGGCTAAGTCTTCCATACAAAATAAACGAATAGCTTAATTCGCTGGTCAAATAAAACACGCCTATTAAAAACAAGACAAATACGTTAATTTCGGCAGCAGCGAGGCTATACTACTGTGATCAAATTGAAAGGTGAATTTTTAATTTATGCTTCACGTGTTTTTTGAATCGGTCAATTCTTTTTCTGTTAGTTAGTAGTACTAGTTAGTAGTACATCTATGCTAAATTTTACGTCAAAATATTCATTAATATTTGAGATACGCGTCGTTTTGTGAAGCTGTAAATGTCAATTCTTCGATGTTAATGTGTCTGAATTTATTAAAAAAAGAAGTGCGATAATGCACCATCTTATATTGCATTGGTTATTCGTGATCAATTCGCCCCTTTTTCAACTCATACCGCAACCACCGCATTCACCTGATTTACCTTCGTGCAACTTTTGGCAATTTAGCAAATTCACATGACCACTCCGAGTACACCGTTTTGACTCAATTGAGGATATACAGGCATGTTCTGGAAATCGCACGATTTAAATTCGGCACCGAATTTGCAAATTATCCCAGATTCCGTGTAAGTATATATAAAACAAAGTTTGGAACATAAGAGATGCATTTTGTCGCAATAAAGTTTTGTTGCCCATTACAGGATAAGTAAAGAAGTGTTTAAAGGAATTGTTCGCGATGTCCAACCACTAATAAATCCGTCATCTATTATGGTGAAAATAAAGCTTGCTACTACTTTGAGGTACCTTGCAGAGGAAGGATTTCAGCGCTCGGTAAGAAAAGACACCGACGTATCCCTTGCAAGAAGTACCGTGTGCAAAGTCTTACATGAGAAAGAAAAAGCACTCTGTCCAAAATGAATTCAACTGTAAATGAGCGAAGAAGAAATTAAAATGTCGAAAGCACATTTTTTCAACAATTTTAGAATTCTCGGAATAATCGGTTGTGTAAACGGGACACACATAAAAATTATGAAGCCCCACCAAAATGAGCATTTGTATTGTAACAGAAAGGGTTATTTCAGCGTTAATACGATGAATGTGAGTTCAAATATAAAATTTGTTGGTGATATTAATTCAATTCTTTTACAGATTTGCGATTACAGAATGCGTATAACGGCTGTGGAAGCATGCCACCCTGGCTCCAGTCATGACGCTTTCATATTTTCTTTAAGTGGTGCCAAACAATATCTTTCATCCAAGTATGTGGGAGAAAACCATAGATCTTGGCTACTAGGAGATTCAGGATATGGCTTGGAACCATATTTACTTACCCCTTATAGTGATGCAAACGCTGGGTCACCACAGCACAAATTCAATTTACAACACTCCAAGGCAAGAAATATCGCTGAGAGAGTAATCGGAGTCCTCAAGAGCCGCTTTAAATAACTTCAAACAACTTTGCCATATATCCCAGAGAATGTTGTAAAAATTATAAATGTATGCAGTGCTTTGCACAACATTTGTTGCCATTATAACCTGAATGCCTTTGCTTTAGATGTAGTCGACGATTTTCTGGGCGAAGAAGTTGCTGATTATAGCAGCCATCTACAAACTGCCGCTGTATCCATTCGAGATTTTGACTATGGGATCATTTAATAATATTATTATTTAGTAAAATTAATTATTCGATATTTTTAGTATTTGGTTTGAAATAAATATCCCTTTGGACTCGAATTTCTTCGATTTCTAGCATCTTCTGCTTAATTACATTTTTATTGATCAAGCTTTCCTGCTTATCCAGATAATACTTGCGACGATCTTGGTTTTGTTCGGCAATGAGCTCGTTTTGTAGCGCCACTAATTTGGTCAATTTATCCATATTTGCAAAAAGAAACTGCAAGGTATCAGATATCTTTTCAACTGCACCTGCTTCTGTTGCCGTGTGCTTTTTGAGGCAATCTTGCACAGTGTCTTCATGTCGTCGTTTTAGTGGTGTGGACTTTGGTCCGCCGCTAGCAATTTCATCAGTACATGAAAGAATGGCATCCAACGAATCGCTGGCGACATCAACAGAATTAACGTTAATCCCAAATGAAGAGCTAATTGCGATGCCTTCCACGGCCGTATATATTCCACAAATTTGAGCTACTTCTTCCTCACTGGGGGTTAGCGAAAATTTGTTGAATTGCCCTCTTCCAGTAGCTCTGCTTTCGCATTTGTTGTGCGCGATTTTCTTCCGGATGCAGCCTTTCCAATCGGACCATACCTATTAAAAAAATTTTAATGCAGTTCACATATACTACCGCGTGATATTTTTCTCACTTTTTTCCAGCCGTTAACATCTGTTCGCTGTGGACCTTCGCTAGTTAGCATTTTAGCAACGTCTGCCCACAAAGCCTCCACAGCAACGCGATTCCCTTTAACGAAATTTTTCGCCAAGTCTGGATTTTTGCCCGTAAAATTTGAAAAAACGTTTTCTTGACTTTGGCTTTTATGTTTTCCGCTAAAATAAGAAAAGGAAAGTATTAATTTTTGTGAAGAAATCCAAATAACTGGCGCAAATACTGACATTTTAAGTTTTAAAAGCAAATTCAATTATTTCGCGCACTTCTTTTTGGCCGATATCAAAACGTCAAACAATTTGCGAAATCGATTTCTAGAACATGCCATATCGCACCGATTTCATGTTCGAAAAATGTATATTCGAAATCGCAAAGTGGTATTCAGAACACTGTCTCACGATTTCATTATCATTTTCATGCGAAAACGATTTCTGGAACATGCCTGATAAAAGCTAAATCGAAGAAAGCTCTGATAGCCTTCACGACGGAGGATTTCTCCAAGCGCTATGATGACTGGAAAATTCGTTGGCATAAGTGTATTCCAGCGGGAGAGGATTACTTTGAAGGAGATGAAATGAACAAAATTCACCTTTCAATTTGATCACAGTAGTATAACTCTTCACGGGTGCATTTCTTATAGCAATGTGTAACTATATCTGAAACCGTAACCGGTCAACTCAGCTCGTCACGGTGATCATTTATATACGTACATATTTACTTTCTGTGGTTCCCATGTTTCCTTCAGGGTTTTACGAACTTCATGGCAAGCAGGGTTTAAGAAATACTTATATTGAAAAGCAACACGTTCAGGATAGTAACTATCACATTACACCGAAACTTATGCGCATCAACGGATCATTTTAAATCTTCGTTCTTGGGGAAATTCTAATTACAAGTGCTGCCAAAGACAAGAATGTTTTTCATTCCTGATTAAATACTTTTAATTTTAAAATCATTTTTTAATAACAGTCTGTACGATATAACATATAGATTGAAATTTTAAGTAAGTAAGAAGTTGAAAGTAAAGTTGTGTTAGGAGTAGTAAAAGACATGAAAGAGTGATAATTAACAAAACAATTGTTTGCCAGTAAATTTTTTAATTTTATAAAAGTAAAAATATAGCATCATTAATTAAAGTTTCGATTTGACTTTGCAGAAATTGAAAAAAAATAACAATAACTTTAAAAGTAATGGCTTTTTGGGTTAGTCCAGATCCACTCGATTGCATCGAATCCAGTGAATTCATCTAAAATTAATCGCACAAAAAAATTAGTTTTATTAATTGATAATCTAGTGCCTGATAAAATATATTTATTCCTTTTTTAATTAAAAATGTCGGCCTCGGGAAAATATTTTCCTTATTAAAAAAAGTTCGATTAAGCACTAGTTTTTCATGTTTTTAAAAGGCTTTAAAGGTGTCATAGAAATCTACCGAGCGGTCACCAGTTAAAGAAAACCTAGGTTTGAGAAGAACGTATTTGAAGTTGGAGCTGCTGCTAGTTACCTGATCTCGAACGTGGCAGAGCGTCCGAAAACCCTTTGCTAAATACCGAATAACTCGAAAAGTACTTAAAGAATTTACTTCACTTCTTCATTTTAAGGAAATATTTATAAGATACTATATTTTAAGACAATCTATAACAAAAAAAAATGTTTCTGAATCCTGAGCACCCTTATGGTGTAAAACTAAATGGCAGTGAATTTGAATTAATTTCAAGATAAAATTATGTTCGATTGTTAAACCAGTCAATTAGCTGGAACAAATAAAAGGAGTGAACGTTAGTTGTTTAATTTACGTGTGTATAAAATAGATAATAAATAAAGTTTGAATCGCCTATTTGGCATTTTGTGTTAGTATATATGTAAGTTAAGCTGCAATGGCCACCCACGTAAAGATCTATTCTCTGATGCCTTTTTAGTATCATGAGTATAACACTTAACAGCATCGCCAACACTTGCAGAGCAAGAGCGCGCTGATTGCTGGGAGAGTGATCACTCTGCGTGACAATGAAGAGTTGACAAATAGTCATTGATTTAATTCGAATGTCAATAAAAATAGCTGACGGAACCACAACAGTGGAGAGAGAGAAGCGGTAATCCTAGAGGTATTGGAATTTGTTCTTATTAGATCTTGGTTGCAAGCGGAAGAGACAACATAAAACAAATAAAGTTTAATGTTAATTTAATAAACCAATAAAGTAATATAATTTAATTGGCGCCCAACGTGGGGCATGGGAAAAAAATATTATAATAAATTCTTAAATTTATATTCCTTACGAAGATAAAAGGTTTCACAAGTTTTAACATAAACAATAAGCACAGAAGTAATACTTTCATTAACAACGGTGGGCAGGAGAAATTGGAATCAATGGATATAGACCCATCAACGTCTCGACTACGTCACGAAACTAATTCAAATAATTTTCAAGGGTTTAGACAAAAACAGTTTTCTCAAAAAACTAGTAACCAAGGACAGCACGCAGATCACATTTTGATTTCTTATGGGTGCATTATGGGAAGCAGGCGGTAAAAGTAAAAAAACCCATCTAAGAAAGATCGGAAAATTACAAAAATTCACGTTTGAAGAATTTGCTACCTTATTAACCCGCATCAAAAGCCCCAAAAGCGACGACTTAACGAACTTGGAACTTTTAACTTCAGGACACTTCCTTATATATACCCTATTGTTAACTCCTTCTTCTTCTTAATCGGCGTAGACACCGCTTACGTGATTATAGCCGAGTTAACAACAGCGCACTAGTCGTTTCTTCTTTTCGCTACGTGCCGCCAATTGGATATTCCAAGCGTAGCCAGGTCCTTCTCCACCTGGTCCTTCCAAAGGAGTGGAGGTCTTCCTCTTCCTCTGCTTCCCTCGGCGGGTACAGCTTCGAATACTTTCAGAGCTGGAGCGTTTTCGTCCATTCGGACAACATGACCTAGCCAGCGTGGCCGCTGTTTTTTAATTCGCTGAACTATGTATATGTCATCATATATCTCATACAGCTCATCGTTCCATCGAATGCGACATTCGCCGTGGCCAATGCGGAAAGGACCGAAAATCTTCCGCAGAACTTTTCTCTCGAAAACTCGCAACGTCAACTCATCATTTGTTGTCATCGTCCAGGCCTCTGCACCATACAGCAGAATGGGAATTATGAGTGACTTATAGAGTTTGGTTTTTGTTCGTCGAGAGAGGACTTTACTTCTCAATTGCCTACTCAGTCAGAAGTAGCACCTGTTGGCAAGAGTTATCCTGCGTTGGATTCCCAGGCTGACATTGTTGGTGGTGTTTACAATGGTTCCCAAATATACGAAACTATCTACAACTTCCAAGTTATGACTGTCAACAGTGACCCATTCGTTAATTGACTGTCGACGCGGATAGACGTGCGTGCGCATCGTTGCGATTTTTTCATAGTGTTTTTTTCGGCGATTTTGCGATTTCCTTTTGTGCGGTCCTTTGCTTACGCAGTTTAGCTGGCACCGTTATTGCCTGGCGCGTGTGAGTAGCGGTCGGTAGAATTGTTTGTGCGATCGTGGGTAGTGAGGGTTACTGACCTCAAGTGTTTTGTGCGGGTACACATTTGTGTGCAATTTTGTGCATGCGTTGGAGATTGCGACTCCTGCGAGGACCAACGGTCGTATCAGCGAACCGTTTAGCCCACGGTGCGATTCGGCTCAGCACTACATCGGTCGACTCCGGAGCGTTACGGGGTCCGTTGTCCTGCCGGCAGTTAATTGAGGGGCCTTAATCCGACCACTGTTTGGGGTTGTGGGCTGTGCCACGGCGAGCACGCGATAATTGACCGCTTGGGTGGTCGCTGTTACTGAGCGGGCCTGC
Source organism: Bactrocera tryoni (assembly GCF_016617805.1). Classification (NCBI taxonomy): domain Eukaryota; kingdom Metazoa; phylum Arthropoda; class Insecta; order Diptera; family Tephritidae; genus Bactrocera; species Bactrocera tryoni. The sequence continues at coordinate 9,744,800 of NW_024395824.1, read as the reverse complement.
GCGTGAGTCGCACTTTTCAGCGCATTCAGACGCACGCACCTTGAGAGCAGCTGCTCTAGAATCTTTCTGTCGAAGAGCCTTCTACGTTAGTGGTATGCCAGCGTATCAGTTCGACTGAGAAGGTAGTCGGGAAGCGAGATGCCTCGCGGACGGAAGAGGAGGACGAAGACCCTCGCTGGAAGCGGAGAATCCGCCGCTTCTACAGTCGTGAATGATTCCACGTCGGGTGGCGAAGGGGAAGCGACGAGAGCGACGGTAAGGTCTCCACCGCGGAGTAGCGCGTTTGGGGTCGCCACGTCATGAGGGCGGAAGCGAGGGTTGCCGTAATGTGTGCGGGGAGAGGGAGGAAGAGATAGTTTTGGTTGGAGTGGCAGTGTGGCCACCGCTGACAAAGCGGTTGTCCAACCGTCTAAAACGGTTGGTAAAGAAACGGTCGTCAGGCGCGCTAAAGAAAGCGGCAAAAAGGGGGGCGAGATAGAGCGGGTAGATGCCCTTAAAAGAAGTTGCGGGAGACACTCCTCGACGCCGAGCAGGATAATACCGGCTCCGTCGGCACCGATGCCTACACCTCATAACCGAGAATACCCATCTTCGCGGCCAGGTAGATGCCCTTAATAGAAGTTGCGGGAGACACTCCTCGACGCCGAGCAGGTTAATACCGGCTCCGTCGGCACCGATGTCTGCACCTCCAGCACCTGTGCTGGAAGCAATCGTACCGGTGACGTTGAAGCCTGTGGAGCCCTGGTCGGCCGTGGTAAGGAGTAAGGGATCTGCAACTTCCTCTAAAGAAGTTATAAAGAAGGTGGTCAAAGAGGTGGATCCCTCACTTGGTGTGAGGGTCCACGAAGTTAGACCAATTAAGGGTGGTGGGGCGGTTATTCGCACTCCCTCTGTTCTAGAGAGAGATAGTGGCGAGTAACAAGAAATTCGAGGAGGTGGGGTTGGACGTGACTGTCAACCGGAGGTTGGGTCGTCGGGTGGTGGTCCAGGGGGTTCATACGGGGATTCCCCATGAAGAATTCATGGAGGAACTACTCCGGCTAAAACTCCAGGATTTCAGCCCGGCGTCCCAGAGGTCGGACGTAAGGATGGTCAGTCGTCCCTGGATGGTGACCGCTGACGGTAGAACCAATGTCGTCCTGGAGACCGGATAGCCCCGTCGCTGGCTGCTAAGGCAGATGTCTGCCGGAGGTGGTGTCAAGAAGGCCACAAAGCTGTCAGTTGCGTCAATGCACCACATTGCCGCAACTGTGAGTTTAAGGGTAGACCAGCTGGGCATCTTATGATGTCAGCTGTCTGCCCTATCTATTGTGGCATTGTTGAGCACGCCCTCGCCAAACTCTGATGTGATGTGTGCTTAACTGTCAGGGTTTTTATGCCGTGATGTGCGAGTTGGGGGGCAGCACGATTGAGGGTGGGTGTGGTATTGCTCTACTCAAGGAGCCCTACGTCGCCAACGGTGTGGTTCGGGTCTTCCTGGGGGTTTTAAGTTCTTCACTGACCTTAGAGCTAACGGCGCAATAGTTGTGAATAATCCACGCTACGATTGCGTAGTTGTGGATTCTTCACAACTGGGTATATGTGTAGCTGTAGAAGGGGAGTTCGGTAGGATGATTGTAGCTAGTTTATATTGTAAATATAAGCTACTATTACTTGCGAGTAGTAGCCCATTTATCCTAGGGCTGGATGCGAATGCCTCGTCCTCGATGTGGTTTTAGTAAGGTATCGCGGCATTCGTCGGGATACCAAAGCCACAGTCGAAGCGAGGCATTAAGCAAATGGGTGGTGGCTAATAGCCTCTACATTTTTTGAATGAGCCGAGCGAATGGTTCGACTGGCCTGGGGGCGTGAGCGACATTGAGACATTGACGTGACGCTTATGAATTAGGCAGCAATTAGGGCTTTCAGTGTTAGATTGGAGGTTAGGGGATGGTGGGGATTGAGTGATCAGAATTTGATTAAAATTATGGTTACCCCTCAGTCCCCTCCCTCGCCTTATGAGAGTCCATTGCGGCGATGGCGTACCACTGGTACTGACTGGAACCAATATGGACTCTCGGTTAGGGAAGCGGTATTTGGTATACCGCTAAGAGAATTTGAGGAGTTGGGGGTGGACGAGCAAATTGCTCGTCTATATGAGGTAGTTTGGGGATTAAATGATAGGGTACTTAGGAGGAGTGTAAGCTATAAAACTAGTAAAATTAAATGGTGGACGCATGAGTTAACCTTGCAGAGGAGGACTGTCAGGCGATTGAGGCGAAAGTTTCGACACGCCCGACGGTCCACTTCGGATAGGCTGTCCCAGCTTAGGTATGAATTTAGTCGTGCGGATAGGGAGTATAAGGAAATGTTAGTTAAAATTAAAGAGGAAGATTGGAGGAGCTTTGTTAGGGAAAATAGGAACGACCCCTGGGGTCAGGTCTATAAGATCTGCCGGGGTCGTAGGAGGGAGGATGTCACCTCTCTTCGCGTCGGTGACACTCTGTTATCGTCGTGGAGAGAGTATGCGGGGGTTCTGTTAGGTGCGTTCTTTCCCTAAGCACAAGAGGTGCCTGTCCCTCCATTAGATGATGGGCAGTTGGGGTACGCCTTTGGCCTGGTTAGATCTGAACGGTCCCAAGGTTTTGATAGTTTGAACGGAGAGATGTGAAAGCTTATGGAAGTTCATTCCGGAATACCTGGAGGTCATTAATAATTAGTGCATCTGGGAGGGATACTTTCCACGCGAGTGGAAAAAAGCTAGGGTTGTTCCTCTCCTGAAGTCCCCTGATAAGGTCAGGAGAGATCCTCGATCTTATCGGGGCATCAGTCTCCTTCCAGTACTTGGAAAAGTGCTGGAAAGAGTCATGGTGGAACGGCTTCAGTAGTTAACGCGGGGCATGTGGTCGGATAGGCAGTTTGGGTTCAGGAAAGACGAAGTATAGAGGATGCGTGGTGTTATGTTCAGAATGTCGTTAGGAAGAATGTTAACAAGTATGTCCTTGGCATATTTGTTGACTTCAAGGAGCGTTTGACTACCTAAGCTGGGCTCGAGTGGTGCAACGGCTGGAGGAGCTTGGCTGACCAGAAATTACTCTTTGGCGGAGTTATTTTTCGGACAGTAAGGCCTCTCTTGTCGGCATGAAAGGGAGTGTGGAGATTGGAGTGGTTCGTGGCTGCCCGCAGGGTTCCATCAGTTGTCCATATATTTGGAACCTTATGATGGACACTCTGCTGCTTAAGGGCAGACTGTCACCGGTTCGTCCACCGATTGTCCGTGTGAATGCGGTCAGCATCAGATATGTGACACAAGTCAAATATCTGGGGTTGATCATGAGTGAAAGGATGTGTTTTACTCCACACTTTTCGAATGTGAAGGAAAGACTGCAGGCAACCGTAGGCAAAATACGCCGTATTTTGAGGAGCGATTGGGGTCTCGGACGTCGTGCTGTCCGCACCATATATCGTGGCTTGTGCCACATATGGAGCGCCTGTGTGGTGGGAGGCAGCCACGACTTTCAGGGGTCTCAAAAACTCCTTTTAATTCAGCGTTGTATGATGCTTGCTTGTTTGCCTGTATGTCGCATCGTCTCAACGGATGCGATGCAGGTTTTGTTAGGTGCACCTCTCTTGACCTGATTGTCATACAGCGTGCTCTTGCATTCAGGTTAAGAAGGGGCTTGAGTGTGTCATTGCTGCGGAATGACAGGATTTCCGACGATGATGTGGAGAGGGAGGGATATCTAGGGAGATAGGGTTAGGTGTAGGTGGCAAGAACGTTTGAACAATAGTCCTAACGGCCGAGTGACGTACGAGTACATTCGGGATGTTGGGTTCGTTAAGGATAACCTAGACTTCAGATTCTGTCTGATATGGGTGGTATGGGGATCAGCTGGACTGATGGACGATTAGCTGTTAGTGGTGGATCTCCACTATTCGGAATGCCGAACAGCTAGGGTCGTTTGCGAGTGAATTATTTAAGCGGCGAAGACGGTTAGCTGAAAATTAGGGTTAGTTTTTGTATGATGACCTCAACTGGTAGTAGCTTTGGCTTTGTCAGTTGAATGTGCAGTTGCATTGCAACCGGGTGCCGGACCCAAAGCACGGCAGAGATTTTAGATGGGCCTCGAACCCGACCACGGTGGTTAGTGTGTTCATTCCACACTGCCAATTGGTACTGAAAATGCTTAGCATTCTCAGGGCGCTGATCAACGCATTGACTTGATCCGCTGTGATTTTGAGCGCCGTGGAGTAAGGCTGTCGTCAGCAGGTACCCACGTTAAACACAGCGGACGTTGCCAACAGTGAGGTGAGTGTCAAGTCGCAAGTGCGACGACTGTTTGTTTGATTACATGAGATATTTCGTCTTGACCTCGTTCACTGCCTGACCCATTTGCTTTGCTTCCTTGTCCAGTCTGGAGAAAGCAGAACTAACGGCGCGGGTGTTGAGGCCGATGATATAAATATCATAAGGCATATAAGGACACTTATCCCACGGTAATTGGCGCAGATTGTGGGGTCTCCCTTTTTGTGAATTGGGCAGAGCACACTTAAATTCCAATCGTTGGGCATGCTTTCGTCCGACCATATTTTGTAAAGAAGCTGATGCATGCTTCTTATCAGTTCTTCGCCGCCGTGTTTGAATAGCTCAGCCGGTAATCTATAGGCCCCCACTGCTTTGTTTTTCTTCTGACGGGTAATTGCTATTCGAACTTCTTCATGGTCGGGCAATGGAACGTCTGCTCCATCGTCATCGATTGGGGAATCGGGTTCGCCTTCTCCTGGTGTTGTGCGTTCACTGGCAATCAGCAGGCTGGAGAAGTGTTCCCTCCATAATCTAAGTATGCTCTGGGCATCGGTGACTAGATCACCTTTGGGGGTTCTACAAGAGTATGCTCCGGTCTTGAAACCTTCTGTCAGCCGCCGCATTTTTTCGTAGAATTTTCGAGCATTACCCCTGTCGGCCAGCTTATCACGCTCTTCACGCATTTCGGCCTCCTTCTTTTTCTGTCTGCAAATCCGGCTTCCCTCTTCAACTCTCGGTATCTATCCCATCCCGCACGTGTTGTGGTCGATCGTAACGTTGCGAGGTAGACAGCTTATTTTCTCTCCGCTGCAACAAGGCACTCTTCGTCGTACCAGCTGTTTCCAATAGTTTCGGTTGCAGCTGTACGTAAGGAGTTTGAAAAGGCGTCCCACAGTTCCCTTATACCGAGTGGTTGACGAGTGCAAGTCGAGTAGGAAATCGTTCGGCTATCCGTTGTGATTGAAGCTTCTCGACGTCGAACCTTCCTTGTGTTTGTTGACGTGCGTTTTTTGCTGCACAGAGGCGGGTGCGAATGTTGGCTCCAACAAGATAGTGCTCCGAGTCGATGTTAGGACCTCGGAGCGCACGCACATCTGAAATACTGGAGACGTGTATTCCCTCTATCACAACATGATCGACCTGGTTGGTGTTTTTTCGATCCGGAGACAGCCAGCTGGTTTGATGAATCTTCTTATGCTGAAATCTAGTACTACAGATAACCATATTTCGGGCCGCGGCGAAGTCGATTAGCCACAACCCATTTGGGGATGTTTCCTCGTGGAGACTGAATTTACCGACCCTCGTGCCATTGATACTTTCTTTGCCCACCTTGGCGTTAAAGTCGCCAAGCACTATTTTGACATCGTGGCGGGGCAGCGCTCATAGATGTGCTCCAAGCGCTCATAGAAGGCACTTTTGGTCCCATCGTCCTTCTCTTCCGTCGGGGCGTGGGCGCAAATCAGCGATATGTTGAAGAACCTCGCTTTGATGCGGATTGTGGCTAGACGCTCATTCACCGGAGTGAATGATAGTACTCGGCGACAAAGTCTCTCTCCCAACACGAATCCCACACCAAACTTGCGCTCCTTTATATGCCCACTGTAGTAAATGCCACAAGGAGCTACTCGTCTCTGTCCTTGTCCCGTCCAACGCATTTCTTGGACGGCGGTGATGTCAGCCTTTATTTTCACGAGGACATCAACCAGTTGGGCAGCGGCACCTTCCCAATTAAGGGACCGGCCATTCCAGGTGCATGCCCTTAATTCGTAGTCCTTATTTCATTTGCCATGGTCGTCATCAAAAGGGGGGTTTCTCTTCCGAGGCTGTTGATAAGTTTTCATTAGTATGATTTTTTACGTGGCGGGTCCCAAACCCAGCGCACAACCCTGCGGAGGGGATATTTCGCCTTCTCACTTTAGCTCGCCTTCAAACAGATGTTCTTAGGCTACCCAGAGGATACTTGGTCAAAGATCGGAAGTCGTGAGCTGCTTGAGCCATATGTAAAAGAATAAAGAATCGTTTCTGGCCACTCCCAAGTGAATGGCGATCAGAGGACTTTCCTTACTTGCGTGAACTTCTACACATGACCCCATCCTCCAATTGTTAACCCTTTCCGAACTAAATTTAGAGGATACAAACTTAAGCATCGTTAACAGATGGCATTAATTAAAAATACTCTACCAGCACATTTGCAAGAGATGGAAGGAAGAGTACCTTAAGGAACTACATACACGATACAAATGGAAATATCCACAACGTAATGTTGAAGTTAACGACTTAGTCGTTATAAGAAACGAAAACATTTCATCAAACGAATGGAAGCTCGGGCAAATCCAAAAGGTCTTCTCCGGCTTAGATAATAAAACACTAGTAGTTGAAATCCGAACTGCTCAAGGCACAGTAGCCCGCCCATCACAAAAATTGTAATATTAAATACAGAATAAAAGTTTTTTCTTCTTTTTAGTGAAATGGCTCCAACAATCACCAACTCACCCAGACCTTGTCATATGAGCTCAAGAATTACCATCCGGCTCGAAGGACCAAAATTATCGGGGTATGTCGACGTAAGGGGGTCGATTGCGTTTAAGAAAAAAGTGCTTCGTTTAAGTGTGAACGTTATAAAATTCGAGTTTAATTTATGATTAGATGTGTTACCAATATTGGTTAATTATTCTTAATTACTTATTGGATAGTGTTACAATTCAGTTTTTAATATTCATACATATTCTTGTAATTGCAAATATTTTAATCCGTTTTGTGTGTTGGGTTGAATTGAAAAAATGGATGTTGTACAATTTTTATCAAATAATAACAAGAATTAGTACTCGTACCAACTGAAGAGCTCAAAAGGCGTAGTTGGTGTCATAAAAGGTATAGAGTCTTCGGTAGACTCTTACGATGTTAAAGAAGCAAAGGTGGTTTTAGCATTAAATCAGTAGTAAATATTTTAAACAGGAACAAAGTCCCACAACCAATGTTCACAATAGAATTGATGCCAAATTCTAACAAACTAAAGAAAAATGAAATACACCCGATTTACAATTTAAAATATCTGCTCCATCGCAGAATCACCGTTGAGGAACCACATAAGAGAAATGGTCTAGTACAGTGTACAAACTGCCAAGGGTATAGACACACAAAAGTATATTGCACTCTACGCAGTATCTGTGTGGTTTGTGGTGATCTACATTCTACTTCAAAATGTACTCTTCTAAAAAGAGAGGATTTAAATAAGAAATGCAGCAACTGTAGAGGAAATCACACTGCTAACTACAGAGTATATAAAGATTTGAAATCGAAGTTGTCACAGGGCATTCAAGCACGTCTTAACCAAATGTTGAATATTCCTCCCAATAAAAATAATGAAATCCCCGTCCATAGCGTAATTACAAGCTAAACCTGACGGCCATATACTGCCCACCTCGGTTTAAAATTACAGACATTTAATTTAACAACTTTTTTGGAACACTAAGCCAAAGATTTCTAGCAGGTGGAAATTACGTATTGGGGCTCACAACTAATAAATCCGAAAGGACGGCATCTGTATCAAACTATTATAAATAGGCATAATAACTTTTAAATAATATCTCCTGGTAAGCCGACATATTAGCCTAGTGATTGTAACAAAATACCAGATTTAATTGATTTTTCTGTAATCAAAAATATAGGTACTGATTTATCTTCTGATCACTCTCCTGTACTAATAAAGAAATTTGAACAACCCATATTCGTTGATCCCAAAGTGGGTCTAACATCTTACAAAACGAATTGGATGAAATATGAAAAAATACGTGAGTAACCACATTAATATTGAGCACAAAATAAATACAGGAAGCGATATTGACGAAAGCATAAGAGAACTCAATGATAGAATAACTAATGCAGCTGTCTTAGCAACTTCAAACAAAAGCTATAAGCTGCTTGGTTTCAGAAAAATCTCTAATAGAGAAATAGAAAAGCTTGTAAATGAAAAAAGGTGTGCAAGACGAGAATGGCAGATAAATCGCTCCCCTTCCACTCAGCTTCAAATAAAATCAGTTGTACGTAAATAAACAAAAGCGCTTAAACGTGAGGAAGATTTCAACACTGAAATGTATATAAAGACAAAGCTTCCAAAATCAAGCAAGCAAAATTCTTTTTGGAAAACCCAAAAGTCCATGAAGCCACCAACTGACTCCAACATGCCTATTCGAGACATGGGTGGAAATTGGGCTCGAAGTGACGAGGAAAATGCTAATTGTTTTGCAAAACACCTAGAAAAGGTATTTCAACCTAATTGCTCAAAGAACTCTTTGAGTTGCCCAGCTTACCCAACTCAGTTAACGAGTCACTCGAGTCTTTTAAGACTTCACCTTCTGAAATTATGAGAATAATAAAAGAACTTAACCCAAAAAAGTCACCAAGACATGACAATATTACCCCAAAAATGCTAATTGAGTTACCAAATATTGCTGTAGAAGTACTCTCTGGCTCTTCAATGCAATTCTTAATATCGGATACTATCCTAACTCACGGAAAAAGTTGCAGATTATCTTGATAGATAAACCTGGGAAAGACTTAACGCAGCCGTCTTCATACAGACCAATCAGTCTTCTACCCTGTCCTTCTAAAATATTTGAAAAAGTGTTACTATCAAAGGAGTCATCTTCTCACAAAAATAATACATTAACAACGGCCCAATTCGGGTTTCGTGAAAAACATAGCACGATAGAGCAAGTAAATATACATAATTACTAACCAAATAAGAAAAGCATTTGAGCACAGAGAGTACTGTTCAGCTCAGGCGTGTGATAAGGTGTGGCATGAGGGTCTTTTATACATTATAAGATTAAAAATATTCTACCTTTAGAATTGTATAAAACATTGGAGTCTTATTTAAAAAATAGACAATTTATGGTAAAAGTGGGAATGGTGTACCACAGGGCAGTGTTTTAGGCCCAACTCTATACATCATATATACAGCAGATCTTCCAACAGCTAATAATGTATTAACATCAACTTTTGCGGATGACACAGCTTTAGTGAGCCATAACAAATGCTACATAGTACCTTCAAAAATATTAGCGGAGCACTTGAGTTCTGTCGAAGGATGGCTAGCCAACTGGCGTTTAAATGTAAATGAACAAAAGTGTAAGCATGTTACATTTTCGCTTGGACCAAAAATGTGTCCGGCAGTAAAAATGAACAATATTTAGTACCCCAAGCGAATGAAGTAACTTATCTTGGTATTCACCTCGATAGAAGGCTCACGTGGAGAAAACACATCTCTAGTAAATACATATATGAAAATTAAAGCTGCAAATTTAAATTGGCTTTTAAATAAAAACTCAAAACTTAGCCTAGACAATAAAGTGCTTTTATATAATTCGGTCATAAAGCCGTTTTGGATGTATGGCATTCAACTGTGGGGTACGACCTGTGCAACTAATATTGATATAGTACAAATATTCCAATCGAAAATGCTTCGAACAATTACGTGTTCACCATGGTACATGCTGAACGAAAATATCCATATAGACCATGGTATTCCTATCGTAAAGAAAGAAGTAGAAGATAGCAGAATTAAATATATATTTAAACTCCGAGATCACCCAAACTCTTTGGCTAATCCTTTGGTACATTCCAGCCATCAAACACGCCGTAAAATAAGAAATATGCCTGCGTACCAAGGAGCAACGTATCACCAAAACAGCTCAATCAGTTGCTTGAGCTTGTCTAGTTTTTAAATAGATTTAAGATTTTATAACTTATTGTTAGGCTTTTAAAACAAAAAGCAGATTCAATAAATGAAAAGATATTGCGAAAACAAAAAAAAATATAAGCTTTGACTCATCCGTCAGCTGCGGTAGATAAAGGGGAATTGTAATGTGCACCTGATCTCGTTATCAGGTGACTAACCATTAGTCTGGATTTTGCTTCCAGACATGATTTTAAATAGCTCAGCTTTTTAGAGTCACTAATGTGGAAATACTCCTCAAAGAGCTCTTTAAATGGATACCAATCTTTGGCAGTTTCAATTTTTCTTCTGTTTTTTTTTTTTTAATTTGATTTCTTTTAAATCTCAATTCGTCGATATTTTACTTCATGAAGCTACACAAATTCTTAATACGGTCTTCATATCTATCTAGAACAGCTTCGTCGGCAGTTTTCATTTTTTTTTTTGTCTCTTCAATAAATGATCGAATACTTTCTGCACTTTTTTCAAATTCCCTGCTCAAGAAGGTCTAGTACTCTATCAGTTGAGCTATTCGCTCTTGCCCTTGTGTCCATCTCTTTGGATGCTTGTTCCATTTTACTCCTCGGCTCGCTTTCTATCATGTGTGGCTTTACATTCCTGCCGCAAACTTTCGTACACATTGTTGAAGAAGTAATCGTGGCGTAATTCGGCGCTACTTTTCCTGTCATCTTTGCATGGTTGATGTGGAATTCGCTCCCTAGCACTTTAATGTACTCTAAATCGAGATCTTTATGACACCGTGCTATAATTTTCCTTGTCAGAATTTTTTGGCGCTGTAATAAATTCGCAGTGTTAGATATTATTTATGTATTTATTTATTTTTTTAAACAAATTGGATTTGTTCTTCAAAGAATTGAAGGATTTTTGTTTTGATCGCCTTGTTGATCTTGCTGTGCCTCAACTCACAGCTGTTGTATATTTCTTTGAATAACATTTTTTTAAATGCGTATGATACTTTCATAAAGTTTAAAATTTCTCCTTGCCTGTATTTTTAAAAATAACACAGCTTAAGAGTTGGTTGAGCTCTTTTCTTATCTTATATGACTTAATATTTTTAATATGTAGAATATATAAAACAGGACTCAATATATTGAGCGGATATTTATTTGCACGAAACATGTTGAAATGAGCGCTTATAATATGACCAAAAGCACGAAAATATTAATGCATATAATATCAAAAAAAAACTAAATCTTCAATATGTATTTTAATTCTTTTTTCTTATATTTATAAATAAATCGCAAGTACATTTTATTTACAAATTTATAGTTATTGGTTCTTACGATTACAATAAATAATTAAATGATAAAACATCAAATTGTCACCTTGTTGCAAAATATCATTTATTTCCTTAAGGGGTTTTCATCCCTTATTTTTTCCGAGAAGGGCATTAAACTTTATTTTCTAAGTAGATATCGAGATTCGTACTTCTTCGACAAGGCGGATATATTCTTTTAATTCTATACCTCGGGTTTCGAGGGTAGCAATAACATTTGTAAGGCTAGAAAGTTCTGCTTTATGAAAGCGAAGTCTGTAATCTTTATGTTTTGTCGGTGCAAGGTGTTGCTTCAAATTAAAACTTTTGTAGCAGTAACAGAGCAATTACAAAATAAGGAGAACAACATAATATCGGGTGATTTTTTAAGAGCTTGATAACTTTTTTTAAAAAAAAAACGCATAAAATTTGCAAAATCTCATCGGTTCTTTATTTGAAACGTTAGATTGGTTCATGGCATTTACTTTTTGAAGATAATTTCATTTAAATGTTGACCGCGGCTGCGTCTTAGGTGGTCCATTCGGAAAGTCCAATTTTGGGCAACTTTTTCGAGCATTTCGGCCCGAATAGCCCGAATTTCTTCGGAAATGTTGTCTTCCAAAGCTGGAATAGTTGCTGGCTTATTTCTGTAGACTTTAGACTTGACGTAGCCCCACAAAAAATAGTCAAAAGGCGTTAAATCGCATGATCTTGGTGGCCAACTTACGGGTCCATTTCTTGAGATGAATTGTTCTCCGAAGTTTTCCCTCAAAATGGCCATAGAATCGCGAGCTGTGTGGCATGTAGCGCCATCTTGTTGAAACCACATGTCAACCAAGTTCAGTTCTTCCATTTTTGGCAACAAACAGTTTGTTAGCATCGAACGATAGCGATCGCCATTCACCGTAACGTTGCGTCCAACAGCATCTTTGAAAAAATACGGTCCAATGATTCCACCAGCGTACAAACCACACCAAACAGTGCATTTTTCGGGATGCATGGGCAGTTGGCCACCAAGATCATGCGATTTAACGCCTTTTGACTATTTTTTGTGGGGCTACGTCAAGTCTAAAGTCTACAGAAATAAGCCAGCAACTATTCCAGCTTTGGAAGACAACATTTCCGAAGAAATTCGGGCTATTCCGGCCGAAATGCTCGAAAAAGTTGCCCAAAATTGGACTTTCCGAATGCACCACCTAAGACGCAGCCGCGGTCAACATTTAAATGAAATTATCTTCAAAAAGTAAATGTCATGAACCAATCTAACGTTTCAAATAAAGAACCGATGAGATTTTGCAAATTTTATGCGTTTTTTTTTTAAAAAAAGTTATCAAGCTCTTAAAAAATCACCCGATACTTTTTTAATACGCTTTTATTAGCTTCACTTGTATGTATGTTTGTTTGTAACTTTTTTAAGTGGTACTGAAACCTAGAATATTTGAGCGACACTGTAAGAAGACGATAGTAAGTTTAAGCAGCTCACCAAAGAGATGCGCTTAAAAGTATGCAACATCTATATAATACTAGTTTTGGTGACATTTGAACAGCATGTATACAGTGAGTTCAAAAAGTGTTCACGTAATGCAAAATTTTACTTTTATCATTGAATTTCATCTAAATATGACAATACTTCAATAAACATTTTTTGCTGTTATATGGCATCGATATTCTAGTTTTCAAAGCCCACTTCGGTAGATTTCCATGTTTATTTAAATTTGAATAAATACAGTTCAAATCCGTAAGCGCACGTGAACACTTTCTGAGCTGATGTGACGCAGTATGTAACTAATTTCGTTGTAACAAAATAGTTGTTAGCATTTTGAATAATTTTATTGTGCGGAGTATTTCACATTTACTAAAGTTTGTAACAAAAATTAAAGGTTGAAAAATTGCAAATTTATCAAACTTGGTCAATTTTCAGACAGGACAAAAAACTGAACCGCTTTTTGCAAAAAGCTGTATGTTCGGACTTGCAGGAGGGGTTTCAGTTAGAGAGATTGCTCAAAATATAAAATTTCAATTGATGTCATCAACAAAATAAAAAAACAAGGCAATATCAACACACCACCCAAAAATTTAGGCAGGCCCAAAAAGCCACTCCTCCAACAGAAAGGACTTTACGGCGTCTTATCATGACTGAATCAGCTAAAAACGCAGTGGAGGCTAAGAAAGTGTTATTATCGTCTTTAGGCACTAGAGTATGCAACAATACCTTTCGAAATCCGATGAAAAGTTCCAATAGGCGTGCACGACCAATGATTAAAAAGCGTACATGTCAGCGAAGAACAAAGCGGCTGGAATGAAATTTGCGAAAGAAGACAAAAACTGGACAAGTGAACAGTTCAAACTAGTAATTTGGTCTGACGAAACGTAAATTATTCGTATTAATTCAGATAGACGCATTTGGACATGGTTTGACAACCGATGCGGTCTTACGGATAGGAATATATTGCGCACACTTAAATTTGGAGGTGGTTCACATATGGTGTGGGGTTTTTCTGTGGCGGAAAGGTAGGAAAATTGCGTCGAATTAACGGAATAATGGGGGCTAAGGACTATATTAGCATTGTAGAGGATTCACTTATCCCTAGCTTCGAAATTTTTGGATATGTACCCAATGATTTGTTACACATGCAAAATAATGACCCCAAACATATCGACCATATTAAAAAATCTTTCTTGAAAATTAACGGAATTCGAGTAGTGGAGTGGCCAGCTCAGTCACCCGATGTGAATCCTATTAAAAATGTATGGGCGATTGTTAAAAAACGGTTTACTGTTCAAAGAGAAAGACCAAAAACCATAGATGAACTCTGGAATCAAGTTGAACGAATTTGGAATAGCTTTTCACCAGAAAAATTAGATTATCTAATTAACTTTATACCTGAACATATTAAAGCAGTCATAAAAGCTAACGGCGGTCCCCCAATTTATTAGTTATTGAACTTTAATCGCCACTTTACCTCTAAGTTCAAATAATGTTCACATAAATTGTATTACTTTATATCTACTGTAGCCACAGGAGATTATTAAATGAAGTGCTTGTTTATGTTAAAAAGTTTTTAAATAAATATACTTTACTTTTCGTAAAATAAAATTTAATTTGAATGTTAATTTTTCTAAAGATCAGCTGCAATGCACTATTTTTTACTATACGTGAACACTTTTTGGACTCACTGTATACTGAAATGTATGTATATCCTTAAAGAAAGTATACTTTATATAAATACATGTATATATAACCGCGCACCAGAAGAAATAATATCAAATAATGCAAAACATGTGACTTTTAGGTAATAAAAAAATTAATACTTATAATAGAATTTTTGTAGCAAAGAAATATTCAGATACTAGTTTTCAAAACGGCTCCGAAAAGCAACTGCAATAGAAAACTCCTTTTTTAAACTTTGGATTTTGGCTGGAAATTGTATCGATATTGGCTTAATTACGTGTTCAATTAAGCCAGTATCGATACAATTTCCAGCAAAATACAGCTATGGAATTGCTGAGAGACGAATGTTGCCAATAATACTGAGTTGGGCATCGACCGTTCATAAGATGCAAGGTTGTACAGTAGATCATGCAGTAAGTTATCTGAGCTCTCTGTTTGCTGCTGGACATGATTATGTAGCACTTAGTCGTGGTAGATCTTTGGCCGGTATTCGAATTGAAGAACTAGACTGTTCAAAGTTGACAGGTAAAACCGATTAAGAAGTAATAATTCGTAAAGTCGTCAATAGAACTTTGTCGCAAATAAAATAACAATTAGTCAATGAAAGGTTACGAGTAGATATTAAATGCTGCCTAATTATCGATTTACTTAACCAATACTATACATATGTCATAATTCATATTTTAACAAATTTGGTGTTTCTCACATCAAACTAAAAAATTAAAATTAAATATAGTTTAAAAAGACTAAGAAACGCGCTTTTAAAGCATATCAAACTAAAAAATGAAAAATAATTCTTTGTATAAACTAAAACTAATAATGAAGGAAAAATTCCTGCAGAAAAGCGTGGGGTGCTTTGTGATATAATTTTCATATATCGAGCATTCCACGCTATTTTCACAGTATTTTAGTATTAGTGAACAGTGGTGGTTGATTTTCCTTGTTTGAATAGCGTGTTTATGACTGATGTTTTAAGAACAATCAGAGCCGCCGAGAGAAAAATTTTGTCTAGGGGTTTCTGAAGAATAAGTCAAATATGACGTAGTGCTTATGCTCTCATCACATCTGTATTAAATTAGCATTCCTGTTAATGTTAGGTGGAAGAAATTTGTTTTGTACGATTTCGAAAATCAATAATGTATAAATCAATTCATACATAGACTTTCAGTCAAAACTATTTTTTCAGATTATACCGGAATATATGCGAGATCCCACAATCTACGCCATCTTCCGTATGACAAGCCTCCTCAACTTCGCATATAAGGTTCTATCGAGTGTATTGTGTGAAAGGTCAACAAACTGATTGGACCTTATCAGTGTGGCTTTAAGCCTAGAAAATCAACACCGGACCGACACACATCATCTCTTCGTTGATTTCAAAGCCTTTATACCGCTATGTCTGAATTCGGTATGCGCGCAAAACTAATATGGCTCTGTAAACTGACGTTGATTAATACCAGTTCCATCAGGATCGAGAAGGTAGAAGTAGATATTCTCGCCTATTTTGAAAACATCATTAACACCAACAACAACGTCAGCCTCGAAATCAAAAACAAATGCTTCTTCGGACTGAGTAGGCAATTGAGAAGTAAAGTCTTCTCTCGTCGAACAAACTAAGTGCGCCGTCTTTAAAGGTGTTTTTCTCGAAACTGTGATTTTGAAGTCAGTTGACGCGATTTCTCGAAAAGTTATGCGCCGATTTAGTTCGTACACATCTTTAAAATAACATTATCTAATTATTTATTAAAGTTGTTTTTTTTACCAATAAATGGCGAATGTTTCAACAAAAAATTCGATTTTTTATTCAAAGTCTGAGAAAAAAAGAAAATTTTAATATTTTTTTATTTCCCTCGTACAAAAACTAGATTTATGTTATATATGTATAAACGGAATATGTTGAGTTTTTTTTAATTTTAGATGAACCAATGCAATATGGAGTTATGTGTAGAAGTTCAAGTTTGCAAGTGAGCAAAGTTCTCTGATCGCCATTCACTTGAGAGTGACCAGAAACGATTCTTTTACATATGGCCCAAGCAGCTCACGACTTCCGGTCTTTGACCAAGTATCCTCTTGGTAGCCTAAGAACATCCGTTTGAAGGCGAGCTAAAGTGAGAAGGCGAAATATCCCCTCCGCAGGGTTGTGCGCTGGGTTAGGGACCCGCCACGTAAAAAATCATACCAATGAAAAATTACCAACTGCCTCGGAAGAGAAACCCCCTTTTTATGACGACCGTGTCCGGTCCCTTAATTGGGAAGGTGCCGCTGCTCAGCTGGTTGATGTCCGCGTGAAAATAAAGGCTGACATCACCGCCGTCCAAGAAATGCGATGGACGGGACAAGGACAGAGACGAGTAGGTCCTTGTGGCATTTACTACAGTGGCCATATAAAGGAGCGCAAGTTCGGCGTGGGATTCGTAGTGGGAGAGAGACTTCTTCACCGAGTACTATCATTCACTCCGGTGGATGATCGCCTAGCCACAATCCGCATCAAAGCGAGGTTCTTCAACATTTCGCTGATTTGCGCCCACGCCCCGACGGAAGAAAAGACGATGTGACCAAAGATGCCTACTACAAGGGCGAACGATTTTCTACTCGACTTGCACTCCTGCTCCCTGAGAGCACTCGTCAACAACTCGGTATAAGGGAACTGTGGGGCGGCATTTCAAGCTCCTTCCTACAGCTGCAACCGAAACCATTTTTTCGGAAATAGCAAAAGAACAGCTAGTACAATGAGGAGTGCTGCGTCGCAGCGGAGAGAAAACAGACTGCCTTGCAACGTTATAATCGACCACAACACGTGCGGGATGGGATAGATACCGAGAGTTGAAAACGAAGGCAAGACGAATTTGCAGACAAAACAAGAGAGAAACCGAAAAGCGTTAGTACCAAGAACTTATCAAGCTGTCCGACAGGGGTAATGCCCGAAAATTCTACGAAGAGCTGCGGCGACTACCAGAAGGTTTCAAAACTGCAGCATACTCTTGTAGAGATCACCACAGAGGCGATCTAGTGACTGATGCATACTGAAATTATGGAGGGAACACTTCTCCATCCTGCTGAATGGCAGTGAATGTATAACACCTAGAGATGGTGAACGCGATTCTCCAATTGATGACGATGGGGCGGACGTTCCATTGCCCGACCATGAAGAAGTTCGAATAGCAATTAGCTGTCTGTAGAACCCCGACCTATCAGGCACCTCTGAATGAAAAATGCATTCAAAGGCCCGTGCCCCGTAAGCGAAAACCCCAGACTCAAACAAAAACCGAAGTCTGGGCTACACTCAACAAACCCAACGTCCCGAATGTACTCATAAGTCAATCGGTCGTTAGGGCTATTGTCCAAACGTTGTGGCCACTTACACATAACCTTATAATCTAGAAACCATATCGTCATCGGAAATCCAGTCATTCCACAGCAATGGAACACTCAATCCCTTCCTAACCTGAATGCAACGGCGGTGCGACATACAAGCAAACAGGCAAGCATCATACAACGCTAAATTGAGAGGAGTTCTTAGAACCCAAAGACTGCTGTGGCTGCTTCCCACCATACAGCGACTCCATAAGTGGCATAGGCTACAAACAAGCCATGATATATGGTGCGGACAGCACGACGTCTGAGACTCCAATCACTCTTCAAAGTCCACTGTATTTTGCCTACGGTTGCCTGCAGTCGCTCTTTTACGTTCGCTAAGTGTGGAGTAAAACACGTTATTTCACTCATGGTCAGCCCCAGGTATTTGACTTGCATCACATACCTGATGCTGACCCCGTTCACCCCGACAATCGGTGGACGAACCGGCGACAATCTGCCCTTAAGCAGCACTGTCACCGTTTTTCCATCGATTTGTCCACCCCACACCTAAGCCCCAAGAATTCACAATTTCTGAGAGATGTCCACCCGCCCGTTCTAGCACAGACCGCGAGCGACCTTCGACCAGCAGATGAAGGTCGTCCACATACGGACAACACTTACAGAGTGGCTCGAGCTGCGCAAGCAGATAGTCCATCATAAGGCTCAAAATATATGGACCACAGTTGGAACCCTGCGGGCAGCCACGAACCACTCCAATCTCCACACTCCCATTCATGTCGACTAGAGAGGCTTTTCTGTCTAAAGAGTAATTTCTCGACATCCAAGCTCCTCCAGCCGTTACACCACTCGATCCCAGCCTAAGTAGTCAAGTGCCCCTTGTAGTCAACAAATATGCCAAGAACTTACTTGTTGACATTCTCCCTAACGGCATTATGAACATGAAACCATGCATATTCTATACTGCGTTCTTTCCTGAACCCATACTGCCTATCTGACCACACACCCCGTGTTAGCTCCTGAAGCCGTTCCACCATGACTCTTTCCAGCACTTTCCCAAGTACTGGAAGGAGACTGATGCCCCGATAAGCACCAGGAACGCTCCTGATCTTATCAGGGGACTTCAGGAAAGGAACAGTCCTAGCACTTTTCCACTTGCGTGGAAAGTGGCCCTCCCAGACTCACTTATTGTAAATGGCCTCCAGGTATTCCGGGATGAACTTCCAAAAGCTTTTGCACATCTCATCATCATCAAGAAATGAAGACCGTTCAACCTAACCAGGCAAAAGCGTACTGCAACTCCCCATCGTCTAATAAAGGGACAGGTACATCTTTTGCTTGAGTTTCCTGACTGTCCGCCCAGGAAAAGAACTCTCCACAGTCTCTGCATGACGATAACCATGTGTCACCGGCGCAAAGAGAGGTGAAATCTTCTTTCCTACGGCCCCGGCAGATCCTATAGACCTAACCCCAGTGGTCGTTCCTATTCACACAAACAAAACTTTTACAATCCTCTTAGCTTATCCATGTAACCAAGGTAGGGCTCTAGGGGCTCGCTTTATTTGCAATACAAACTAGCGACAACCATCATACCGAACTTCCCTTCTATCGCGACACATACACCCAGTTGTGAAGAGTCCACAACTAGACAGCCGTAGTTAGGCTTACTCACAACTATTGCAGCATTAGCCCTAAGGTCCGTGAAGACCTCGAACCACACCACTCTATGGTTGAAACCGATACACCGAAAGCAGCTAGCGACAGGGCTATCCAGTCGCACCCGGAAGGAGAACCACTACATGTAGCACCTACCGGCCTTCAGGAAAGCCTAATTTGTGCGCCCCCCACCACCCTTAAAAGACCGTACTTAATGGATCCTCACTCCCAATAAAGGGCCCACCTGCTTAACAACTTTTCTAATTACTTCCTTAGAGGAAGTTGTAGGCCCTCACTAATGACCACAACCGACCAAGTCTCCAGCACAGCGGTGAGCAACCGCTTTTTCAGCAGTGCCTATCTCTTCTCCGCGGCCCTCATGCGGCGACACCATACGAGCCTTACGCCGCGGGTGAGACCTTAACGCAGGTCCCGCTCCCTCCCCTTCCCCACCCGACGTGGAATCATCCACCATTGTGGATGCGGCGAATTATCCGCTTCCAGCGAGGGTCTTAACCCTTCTTCACTGTGAAGAGGCATTCCACTCACTGACTCCCTTCTAGACAGTCTGATCCGCCGTCGTACCACTGACGCAGAGTACTCCCGGACGGGAAGAATTCTGGGACAGCTGCTCTCCATGCGCGTGAACGCACTGATGTATGCGACTCAAGAGCAGGCCAGCTCAAGCGGTCTATTACTGCGTGATCACCAACCGTTACGACCGTTGGTCCACACAGGAGTCACAATCTCCAACACTGAAAAGACGCCAACACCTTTTGGGCAATCCTGTCCAAATCCTCATGACACTGAAGACACTAAACGCCTGATGCTCAGCACAGCACTCCAGATTGCCCAGATTGGCACCCGCCGATCGCACAAACAACTCAACGACCGCTACGCACACGCGAAATAAAGTTTTTACTTTGTATATTTATAAAACCATATATGTATGTATATTTCAGTTCCACTACAAGAATAGAACGTTGTTTATTACGCATTCAAATTACTTAAGCAATCTAGATGCGTATAATAAATATGTACAGCTGCGTTGAGGTATTTATACGTATGTATGTAAGAAAAGCTACATAACATTTTATCTCTTATAGTTCCAGAATGTAGCTTAGCGGTTCCTTCATGGAATAGTACTGGATATACATGTCATCGGTAGAGTTTGTGCTGTAGGTTGATATTAGTTCAGTTGCCGTGTGGTAGTTGTGGTAAGTATTAACTCTCCCCTCTCTAGAAAAATAAAGCTTCTGCTTTGTACTGAGGTTATCACATTAATTTTTATGAGGTGTTCCATACCCTGTTCCCTCAGGATTTCCAGATATTACTTCTGCGTTTTATTTTGCAGTTGTAGTTTCTTACCTTGTAATATAGCGTAATATACTTCATATACTACATAGATAATTATACAAGAAGAGATAATAATTGCGATTATAGTTAATATAGTTAAAATAGGATGATCCTCAATGGGTGTTAATTAATTTATGCAATGTTTGTATATTATCAAATTTATAGTTTGAGTTACTTTCTAAGATTTCCAATATTCTTATTTTGTCTTCCGAATGTGAATATATATATTCTAATATTTCTTAATTTTGATTATGGTAGATTTCTGTATCAATTTCTACAATATCTTTGAATTGTATTAGATTCGATCCAAGTATGTTTTTTTATTTATTAAATGTTCTCCCTCACTAATAAAGGTGAAAAGGTATATTATTTTCTTCAATGATATTACAAATATTTCTAATTGGATGTGCATGTATATTTGTTCATATTATTTTTAAAAATTGTTTTACTATTAGGTTCATCAGGGATCGCTCCAATCCAATGGAACTTTCTTCAGTATTGTAATTATCTATTGCTATAAAAGTGCATACACACATATCGCATAAGTTTTTATGATCAGATTTAAGAAAAACTTTCGATTAAGCAAGGATGCATTTATGTATGCGCTAGATAGCATAAAAGAAAAATATTCGATTCGCCTATCGTCGTCAATATCACCGATGTTAAAATATTTTTGCGTCCTTAGGTTTTTAGCTCATGGGAACTATCAGCAAAGAGTGGGAAATGATTTTCAAATAGGTATTGCGCAGCCTAGTACTCTTTCGTTTATTTTAAAAGCTCCTAATTTTGAAATCCGCACTTTGCAGTGTCTGGATCAAAACTGACGGAAGAAGAAAAACAAATAACAAGAAGAAAAATTTTCACATGTTCGGGAATTCCAAATGTGGTTGGCTACTTGATAGAACTCATGTTTCGATTATTGCTCCGTACGAAAACAAACATTTGTATTTAAATAGAAAAGGATTTTACAGCATAAATGCGATGATTGTAAGTAACAACTAAACAAACAAAATATAACTTATTATTATTTCGTTTTAACAAATAATTTTAATCAGGCGTGCGATCAGGATATGGTGATAAGGTGCGTTGATGCAAGATATGGAGGATCTAGCCACGACTCATTTGTATGGAATAATAGCTTTTTAAAAACAAATTCGAATCGAATTTTAATGAAGAACATTCAAAGGGAAGGAACGTAGTTGAAAGGACAATTTGAGTGCTAAAATGCCGTTTTACGTTATACTAGGTGAACGTAAACTATGATATCCTCCTAGTAAAGCAACTGTGATTATTAATGTATGTTGAGCTTTACACAATATTTGTAAAAATTATAATGTAAATGAGCCTGAACAATAAACTTTTGTTGACATAGTGGTACCAATGGAACCAGTTGAAGGAAACTTCAGTGGAACAGCAGCAGATCGTCGCCAAAGACAAATTGCGAATGCATTGTCATAGTGTAGTTGCATCCCTAAAATATGTATATGTATATGTAACATACAATAAAATAATTGAAATTAATTTTTAATTTCTGGAATTACGTTTTTTATTTTGAGTATTTAGGTTTTTCAATTCCCATTCCTTTAATTTTAATTCAATTTCTTCTTTATGTTGAATTTTTTTTCAGTATTTTCTTCCATCTTTCTTTCTTCTTTCGATTCCGCTGGCTCTAAGCCTTCATACGCAAATTTTCGCGCTCCTCTACTTTGTTTATAGGTGCCTGCCTAGACGTAAGGCTCACGTTTGAAATTTGTCCCGCCTGTTCAGGCTGCACCTCGTTACCATCCACATGTGTGTTGCTTTCTTCTAAATTTGTTGGTGCAGCTGCAGTGGTTAAAATGCGGCTCCGCTTGGACTCACTGCCTGCTGTAAGCTCAGCAACTTCTCCACGGCCGCATTTGCGTGTAAGGTCGTCCACCTGTGGCTACAATCTCTTTCCTATTTTCTGAAATTTTTCTCTTTAATTCTAGTTTGTAGTCCAACCAAACCTAAGTAATACACAAATTAATACAGATATGTACAATATGTACATATGTATATCCAATAAACATTGTTTATTCTTACCTTATTCCATTCGCTCCACTACGTATTGGAGGGCCGATATTGTTTAATTCAGCCGCAATACCGTCCCACAACTCCATCCTGTTTTTTTGTTTCTCACCCCCCAGATTAGCTGTTTTACTGTGTTATTGGGCCTAATTTTCTTAAGATATTTTTGCCTATAAGTCTTTGGAAGTTTTTATTTGTAAATGTGGTGTGTTTCCAAGCCATTAAATTTCTGATACTGAATTCCTTTGGTATTTCCGAAATAACCTTATACTCTGTGTAACTCTGCCTGTTTAATGTATTAAATTTAATTGGTTTCTGTAACTTACATTTTTTGTAATTCGGACGAGCCAGGAGTGATGTCGTCAATCATGTGTCGATAAGACATATTAATTAATGTTTGCCTATGATTAATTCAACAAGCGGAATATTTCCGTGTCTGTGGCCAATAGAAAATTTACTTCTTATTCGCTTTCCTCCTGTAGGTGGTCCACGTCCATAAATTCATAATGTCTGGACTGTGTATTTATGTTTATTCCTGATGTTATTGGCTTTTATTGGTTTTCAAATGGCGGAATATTACCGCTCTGATTTGGTTGCCCTATATTTTGTGTTATATTTTTCGTAAAAAAAATGTATCTTTTTTCCTACCTGGCTTCACAAGTCCTGATTCTTCAGTTGATGAGGTGGTATATTGGTTAGAAATGTCTTAAGCATTATTGATTCATTTATAGCTTGACAGAATTCCTGCGGCTTAAGGCCATCCTGCTCATATTTTAGATTTAACTGGTTTAATCGTTATTGCTAAGATTAAAACGGGTAGCAAGTTTTTTTTATTTTTCCCATGTTTCTAATCCTGGTATTACGTTGAGTACATCACCCTGTTTAACTTTGTTTCGTTACTCAATTTCAGTTAAAAATTTTTGAATCAGTTTAACTTTTTTTTAATTTTTTCATGAGTTTAACATATTTGCCACTTCAACTACTGTATTGAACTAATTTACTTCTGAAATTAGTTCACCAACTGAGCCAGTTACCACTGTCAACTTATGTTGACGTTTTAATTTAAAAACAAAACCAAATTTTGATTCGGTGCTTGTTGCTTGGTTTATTGATAATTCAGAACTGCTTCAAAATTTTTTTAATTCTAATTATTTATACCTCTTTAGTTGTTGGAAAAAAAAAAGATAAATTACAATATTATGAACTAATGTATATATTTGTTATTTGAATATACTGTTTATGAATCAGTTAGTTATTTTGTTTGTTATTGTTAATGCAGAATTGTTGTGTTGCAATTCAGCATTTTACATTGTTTATATGTAGGCCAATTGTACCCAATTAATGGCTTGTATGTATGTTGGCTTTGGAGTTGATGCAACATCGTATATAGGTGGAGTTGATGTAACTCGCGCACTTCGTCGGGTTCGAAGAGGCATGACAATTGAATTGATTTCAAACCGGTCATCATGCCTTTTCGGATCAGACAAAGCCTTGATAGTAGTCTAAAGTTACCCACGCCGGTGGAAAGGTTACAGGACTTCAAGTGCTCTATCTATTTTGTCCGCTTGTATTGGTTTACTATTTGCCGAATCTCCAAATTGAGATACCTTATTCAGGGATCACATGGAACGGCATGGCATAAGGTGCTTGTTAGCTAAAATAGCTGCTTCGGCTGGGAAATTACGGCGGAGTTCCACGATTCTTCCAGCCATAAAGCGAACGGTAGCTGCTGCGGTCACTTTATGGAATCGATGTTTGCCAGCGGATACGTTCGTAAGAATGGGTAAAGCGTTGAAGGTGCTCTCAGTAAATTCTGTGAAGCCGACCCATTTAGCTTTGTTAATGTTAACGAAGGTGCGGTTGTCCACAGAAACAAAGTCGGAAGGATTTTCGATAGCGATACTTATGGGCAGAAGGTCTGATGCGAGAGTCAACATAGGTCGCCAGGTTATACCATTTATCAGACCACCACTAGCAATGTTAATATCGGGCGAGCTATTACAGGTGCCCATAGTTCTGGTAGGAGCTTCGTCCTTCATTGTGCAGAATGTAGAATCGTCTACGTTTATTTGTCCGCCAGCAATGCCAAAGATCGTGATGCTCGTTAAAGTCGCATAGTGCCAAACTGGTTTCACCACGAAGTAGCGCATCTAAGGCCTGTAGGGAAAAAGTAACTGGGGATGTATATGTATATTAAATATTTTGAGCTCGGCATCGCCTGACCGGAGAGCCCTGACATTCTTGGGTAGTATTTTTGCGGTCGACATAGGCATCGATAAGCCGATATTGCACGGTGTTGTGCAGTCAACTGCAACGGGCTCCAGAGCTAAATCGAGGAAGCTCTGGAGCCCGTTGCAGTTGAATTGTAAAATTCGAGTTTGTCGTGAGTGAGCCTGAGAGTGTGGGAGTGGCGTGTAGGTGGTGGTTGGTGCAGCTGTAAAACCGGCAGGGGCGGTTGTCGCACTGTGGTGTTAGTTGGCATCGCCACTGTTGGGTGTTGGGGGGGCAGACTCCTGTAGCATGGGGTAAAACATGACACACCCCACTCACATCTGGTGCGCAGGCCGGAACACGTCGGGGAGTATACAGCCTGTACAAGAATTGCATGTATGATGGTCTGACAAACAGAACAGACTGAGCGAGTAAGCAGGAGTTGCTGAGCGGTTCTCGCACGGGGATTGGAGCGGGATGAAGGTTGGGGCGGAAGACTGCTCAGAATGAGAGTCATATTGCTTATTTGAGCTCTTAAGGACCATGGAGGTCCCCTGTTTACCAGTCTGGTGGAGTAGCGGCGCAGTACGAGAACTAGGTGCAAATTACACAGCCCTAGAGGTTAAAATCACAGCAGAGTGTTGGCAACATAGAACCATTTAACTCCTGGTCCACTCCCTGTGTGTCTTCAGTCATGACAAATTCTTAAGACCTAAGATTACACCTAACCGAGGTGGAGTTTAGATGGAGCCGTGTAGCGCAAGTGCAGGGGAATTAGGAGAATACGGAACAACCTTGACGACAAACTTATACTAAGACTTACCGATCTAAGCGGGGTTAGATCTCCGAAATAACAGCCCTTGCCTGAATAAAACCTGCTTTACGCTCAGCCGTTTTCTGTGATCCGCGCCTAAGGTATCTCAACTTGAAGACTCGACAACTGGTCAATCAACATAAGCGGACGACATGGGTAGAGCACCTGAAGACATTTAATCTCTCCGCTGTAATGAGCAAGGTGTGGAATACTGTCAAATCCCTGTCCAATCCGTGGAGACATGACGATAATCGTATCGAAATCCAAATCGACGTCATACAAAAAAACTGACACATACGAACGCCAAACCCTTTGAGAGTTTTACTATACTGACCTAGTACCATCTGTTCAAAAATGAACATGGACATTCAGTACGCATTGTTTATAATCGGCGTACTAGTAGCAGTCTTCATTTACTATCGATTGAAGGCCAGGCGACGACTACAAGCTGCAATCACCTTCCCAGAAGTCACTTTTGCCGCCCGGGAAAATGCTCAAAATTGAACAGGATCATAACTTCAAAAAAAAGGCGGAATAATTAATATATTTATATTTACACGATTTTATATTATTTACAAATAAGATAAGAAATATTGTAGCTATTGTAATAAGTTATACAGTCCACTAATAATCATTTCTTTCCCTCGGCAATATGTTCAAATATATTGAACAGGCTTATCTTCGCCAATGCCGAGGCAATACAATACATACATATGTACATAAATAAACCCATAAATATACATGCATATATATGCAGCACATATACATATGTACATACATACATGAGGCACGTATGCATTTAAATGTAATACGCATGTACTCAAGATATGTTATATAAACATATTTACTTAGGTTTGGGCAATTGATTACAAATGCACTTGTGCACTTGAAAACAGCCCAAACCATACAACATAAATTGTATGACCACACACGCACACATGTATGGCATTGTATGGTTGAAAACAACCCCATGTGGTGGGCTGTAACATACATACACATACATATATTTAATTAGATAAGATAGTTTTAAAAATTTGTATATAAGCAAAGAAAAATACCAAATAAAATCAGAATGAAATATTTCTCACTCGACGAAAGACGGTTTCATTTCCCCCCACCAGAGGTAAGGAATGATAAATCTTTGTTGAGTTTAAACACCATCACCCTGACTTGGAATTTCTCACCCCCCAGACAATAATCCCAAAAATGTTCCACAGTGTAATCAACTTGGAAGAAAGTCACTTAGAAATAAATAAAAATAAAATAAACTTGTTAAATGCTTGTACCTACAAAAATGCAAATAACATAACAAAATGAAGCACATGCCCACGAAGTACAACAGGAAACTATCACCACAACGAATAATCCTGTATATTCCAAAATATATACATACTTATGTACATAGGTATCCGAAGATTCATGAAGAGGAAATCAACAATCAAATTGATTTTTTTTTTTTATTATTTTACATTGTACCTAGTATATAAAAATAAAATACTAACAACAATTCTAGTCTAATTAATTAGGAGAGATAATTAAAAGATAAATGTTAAGAAATACATTTGCTACTACTGTTGTCTTACTAGATCGGAAGGCTTCTTGCGTTTCAACCGGATTTCTCGCCCAGCAGTTTCGATGAATCTGGAGGCTTCCTCATTAACGTGCTGTCTAAGCTTCAGTTCGTGAGACTGATATTTTGGAGATTTCATTTACCACTGAATTCACGCCTAGATCACGGTGCAGGTCAGCAGATCTAATATACCAAGGAGCATTAACTAAAGTCCTTAGCACCTTACTTTGAAAGCGCTGAATGCTGGCAATACAGCTTTGACTTGAACAACCCCATAGTTGGGCTCCGTAGGCCCAAACTGGCTTTAGAACTTGATTATATAGTAACAGTTTGTTTTGAATTGATAGCGTGGATTTCCTGCCAACTAGGTGGTAAAGTTTGCCAAGTTTCATATCAAGCTCGCTCCTTTTCTTGACATGCTCTTTCCAGCGTAGCTTAGCATCTAAGGTGATTCCAAAGTACTTAGCACTGTTATGATGTGGTATAGGAATGTTATTTATATAAATTGTACAATATGCCGGCTCTTTCAAGGTAAAGTCGACATGAAATGATCTGGTGTCGTTTAATTTTATGCGACAATTAATTGCGTTGACTGCTATCTGCACTCGTCGACTAGATATTGAAGTTGACTCTCCAGCTGCTAACAAAGCTGTGTCATCTGCAAATGTCGCTGTCATATAACTAGAATCAGGTGAGAGATCACTGGCAAAAAGCAAATAAAGCATTGGCCCCAACACGGTTCCCTGGGGAACACCCGCTTCTATCGGTTGCAAGTTTGAATATGCATCCTCTTGTTTAATGCGGAAGTATCTATCTTTTAAGTATGAAGAATTATTTCACAAAATTATTTGGGTAGCATGTATTTGAATTTGAGCAGTAGACCCGTTTGCCAAATTTTGTCAAAAGCTTGAGACACGTCCAAAAAGGCCGCCGTACAAACATTCTTATTATCGATTGTATTTTCAACGAAATTAACGATTCGGTGTACCTGGTCAATTGTTGAATAGTGGTCACGGAAGCAAAATTGATGCCTATTTATGAGTATGGTCTCAAAGCTGTTTGAGTCTGTTTATGAGTATAGTCTCAAAGATTCTAGATAAAGCTGGCAGCAGCGAAATTGGTCTATATGATGTAACATTGTGTACTGGGTTACCCGGCTTAGGTATCATTATGACTTCAGATACTTTCCAAAGCGATGGCACGTATCTATAAAGCACTATTTATAATGTTTAAAAGTTTTTTTATACAATTCTTTGTTAAATTGCATAATATTTCTCCAGTTATTAAATCGTACCCAGGTGGTTTTTTGAGTCTTATCTTCCCGATAAGATTTTTAATTTCTTTAATAGTAACAGGAGAAATGCTGATGTGTGGGTCCAACCAACTATTTTCACAGTTTATCTCGTACTCAAACACGGCAGCTTTCTGTTCATTCGTTTTGACCCAAACAATTTCGTTTAGTTTTAGTGGTGCTAATGTTTTATTTGTTGATTTGAGTTTAGCCAGATAAGTTTTGAAGGAAAAACTTTTAAACTGTTTAAATTGTGTTCTTAGTTTCGCTGTACATTTATTAAGCTCAGTTTTGAGAGCAGAGGACCTTGTTTGCTGCCATCTCCGTCGAAGCTTGCGCTTTTTATGAATACTTTCTAAGATGTGTTTTGGGTATTTGGTACCACTTAGATTCACGCGGGTATTTGGTGTACTCTTCCACGCAGCGTTTTGAATTATTTTTATGAAATCTTCAACCGCACAGTCCAACTCAATACCAGTCGATATGTGCTTTAGCTTTGGGTCGACTTTATTCACCATACTTTTAAATTTATACCAATTAGTGTGTTTATTACATAACGTTGGCTTGGCGGCCGAAATAATGGCTTTTCATACAGAGTTAGTAGCACCGGGGAATGGTCAGAGCTTAGGTCTGAGCAATCTTTAATACATAAATTGAGTTTCGGTATTTTATTGAATATATAGAAGTCCAGAAGGTCTGGCAATTTCTGTCTATCTATAGGCCAATAAGTGGGTCTTCCTGTAGAAACAAAATTGCATCCAACTGATTGTATACCTTTGAGAAGTTCTCGACCTTTGATTGTAGTTAAACGAGATCCCCAATGAGTGTGTTTTGCGTTAAAGTCGCCACCAATGATGTACCTTCCGTCATATTTTTTTAATAAATTCATATACGTTTCTATATCAAATAGATGATATGTTGAATCAAAATATTATTGTCGAAAGTACGTCTCCATACAAATCGCCTTATGGGTTGTCCCAAAAAAACGGACAATTCAGGCAAAAAGAAGTGGCGTATTGTAATCGATTATATGTAGAAAACTTAATAAAATCACTCTAAATAACAAATTTCTTACCCCAAATATTGAGAATATTTTACAACCCTTGATCTAGCTAAAGATTTCCATTAGGTACAGCACTTTACACACCTTTAGGCAATTATGAGTTTGTTCGAATGCCGTTCAGGCTAAAAAATTCACCTGCCACATTCCAACGGCTGATAAACTCAGTATTAAGAGAATTAATATATATATATCATCGTTTTCCTTGACGACATATTGATCTTTAGCACAAGCTTCAAAGAGCACATTCGTAGTATAAATAAAGTACTAATAAACTAACGGAAGACATTCTAAGAGTTCTAATTAACAAATGGAATTTTTTTTAAAGGAATTTTCGGGCCACATTCTTTCACCAAAAGGAATTAAACCCAACCCAAGTAAAATTAAAACAATTCAAACATTAAAACTGTAGGAGCAGTTCTCATGCAGAATGACGTCTTATTAGCTATGCAAGCAAAACCTTTAATGATCACGGAAGGAAACAGTAGAAAAAGAATTGCTCGCATAGTATGGAGAGTTACCTACTTCAGGCCGCACCTTTACGGGAAAGAATTTGATCTTTCAACTGGCCACCAACCACTAGTCCGGCTGTACCACAAACATAAAAGAAACGATATCAATCCCAGGTTACAGCGATGGCTACTGGAATTGGTTGAATATAATATAAACCTGAACTATATAAAAGACAAAGAAATTTACGGCCCAATTCTGTGAAAACCTCACAACTGATTTGTAACTTTTTTTGTGAGGTTATTCTTGCTGAAACCTCACAAGAAAAAGCACAAAACACTCACTACATGAGGTGAAGAGCTCTTTGCTGTGAACCAGCTATTTTCCAAACACAAACAAGATTAAAAAACTGGTGCGTGGAGTCCCTACGCGCCGAAGAAGTTAAACTTCTTAGTGATATTCCAAGAAATGCATCATTTTGTATGAAAGAAAACTATCGAGAAGGAAAGGATAAAAATATGGTGGAGTGACCAACACTTTCTTAAATTCACATACAACATTATACAGAATTCAATTTGCACTTTCTCTATGCTTTAAGCAGAGAACTTAAAATAATATTTTAGAAGTTGATCAATTTAAGATTTTTAGCTTTTGCCATCGTCGCGAAAAGACGCTTGTTGACAAAGGCATGCTCGGGGAGATGAAGCGAGGTCGCTTGTTGAATTTGCTCCTGCGTTTATGAATGAAATCATTTTTGTTGTAAAATTTACTATAATTGATTAAATATCTAAATCAGTGGTCGGCATTTCTTAGCACAATTGTGCCCTCTCACTTCACACGTATTCTTACGCTCTATCGTTTAGTCGTTGGCGAGACAGCAACGAATCAACATCGTGCTTGACTGTTGCGCTTTGTTTCTTAAATGCAAAGATGCCTTGCGCGACACACTTTATGCTTTTAAAAACGGAAATTTCATGCTTAATTAGCTTTGATATTGTAAAACAAGGCAGACGTTTTGCTGATGGGGTATTTGTTAAACAAATGTGTACAAAAATTTTACAAAAATTTAAACATAATATAGAATTATTTGAAACTATTCCTTTATTTGGAGGATGGAGTCATATGTAGAAGTTCACGCAAGTGAGGAAAGTTCTCTGATCGCCATTCACTTGGGAGTGGCCAGAAACGATTCTTTTACACATGGCTCAAGCAGCTCACTACTTCCGGTCTTTGACCAAGTATCCTCTGGGTAGCCTAAGAACATCCGTTCGAAGGCGAGCTAAAGTGAGAAGGCGAAACATTCCTACAAGGGTTGTGCGCTGGGTTTGGGACCCGCCACGTAAAAACACCCCCAGTGAAGAGCTACAACCAGCCTCGGATGAGAGACCCCTTTTGATGACGACCATGGCAAACGAAATAAGGACTACGAATTGAGGGCATGCACCTGGAATGTCCGGTCCCTTAATTGGGAAGGTGCCGCTGCCCAGCTGGTTGATGTCCTCGTAAAGACAAAGGCTGACATCACCGCCGTCCAAGAAATGCGATGGACGGGACAAGGACAGAGACGAGTAGGTCCTTGTGACATTTACTACAGTGGCCATATAAAGGAGCGCAAGTTTGGTGTAGGATTCGTGGTGGGAGAGAGACTCCGTCGCCGAGTACTATCATTCACTGCGGTGAATGAACGTCTCAGCCACAATCCGCATCAAAGCGAGGTTCTTCAACATATCGCTGATTTGCGCCCACGCCCCGACGGAAGAGAGGACGATGTGACCAAAGATGCCTTCTATGAGCGCTTGGAGCGCGCTTATGAGAGCTGCCCCCGCCACGATGTCAAAATCGTGCTTGGCGACTTTAACGCCAGGGTGGGCAAAGAAGGTATATTTGGCACTACGGTCGGTAAATTCAGCCTCCACGACGAAACATCCCCAAATGGGTTGAGGCTGATTGACTTCGCCGGGGCCCGAAATATGGTTATCTGTAGTACTAGATTCCAGCATAAGAAGATTCATCAAGCTACCTGGCTGTCTCCGGATCGAAAACTACCAACCAGATCGATCATGTTGTGATAGACGGAAGACACGTCTCCAGTGTTTTAGATGTGCGTGCGCTCCGAGGTCCTAACATCGACTCGGACCACTATCTTGTTGCAGCTAAGATTCGCACCCGCCTCTGTGCAGCAAAAACGCGCGCCACCAAACACAAGGAAGGTTCGACGTCGAGAAGCTGCAATCACAACAGACAGCCGAACGATTTTCTACTCGGCTTGCACTCCTGCTCTCTGAGAGCACTCGTCAACAACTCGGTATAAGGGAACTGTGGGACGGCATTTCAAACTCCTTACGTACAGCTGCAACCGAAACCATTGGTTTTCGGAAAGTGCAAAAGAACAGCTGGTACGACGAGGAGTGCCGTGTCGCAGCGGAGAGAAAACAGGCTGCCTACCTCGCAACGTTACGATCGACCACTACACGTGCGGGATGGGATAGATACCGAGAGTTGAAGAGGGAAGCGAGACGCATTTGTAGACAGAAGAAGAAAGAGGCTGAAATGCGTGAGTACGAAGAGCTTGATAAGCTGGCCGACAGGGTAATGCTCGAAAATTCTACGAAAAAATGCGGCGGCTTACGGAAGGTTTCAAGACCGGAGCGTATTCCTGTAGAACCCCAAAGGTGATCTAGTCACTGATGCCCAGAGCATACTTAAATTATGGAGGAACACTTCTCCAGCCTGCTGAATGGCAGTGAACGCACAACACCAGGAGAAGGAGAACCCGATTCCCCAATCGATGACGATGGAGCAGACGTTCCATTACCCGACCATGAAGAAGTTCGAATAGCAATTGCCCGCCTGAAGAACAACAAAGCGGCAGGGGCCGACGGATTGCCGGCCGAGCTATTCAAACACGGCGGCGAAGAACTGATAAGGTGCATGCATCAGCTTCTTTGTAAAATATGGTCGGACGAAAGCATGCCCAACGATTGGAATTTAAGTGTGCTATGCCCAATCCATAAAAAAGGAGACCCCACAATCTGCGCCAACTACCGTGGGATTAGCCTCCTCAACATCGCATATAAGGTTCTATCGAGCGTATTGTGTGAAAGATTAAAGCCCACCGTCAACAAACTGATTGGACCTTATCAGTGTGGCTTCAGACCTGGCAAATCAACAACCGACCAGATATTCACCATGCGCCAAATCTTGGAAAAAGACCCGTGAAAAGAGAATCGACACACACCACCTCTTCGTCGATTTCAAAGCTGCTTTCGACAGCACGAAAAGGAGCTGCCTTTATGCCGCGATGTCTGAATTTGGTATCCCCGCAAAACTAATACGGCTGTGTAAACTGACGTTGAGTAACACCAAAAGCTCCGTCAGGATCGGGAAGGACCTCTCCGAGCCGTTCGATACCAAACGAGGTTTCAGACAAGGCGATTCCCTATCGTGCGACTTTTTCAACCTGCTTTTGGAGAAAATAGTTCGAGCCGCAGAACTAAATAGAGAAGGTACCATCTTCTATAAGAGTGTACAGCTGTTGGCGTATGCCGATGATATTGATATCATCGGCCTCAACACCCGCGCCGTTAGTTCTGCTTTCTCCAGGCTGGACAAGGAAGCACAGAAAATGGGTCTGGTAGTGAACGAGGGCAAGACGAAGTATCTCCTGTCATCAAACAAACAGTCGTCGCATTCGCGACTTGGCACTCACGTCACTGTTGACAGTCATAACTTTGAAGTCGTAGATAATTTCGTCTATCTTGGAACCAGCGTAAACACCACCAACAATGTCAGCCTAGAAATCCAACGCAGGATAACTCTTGCCAACAGGTGCTACTTCGGACTGAGTAGGCAATTGAGAAGCAAAGTCCTCTCTCGACAAACAAAAACCAAACTCTATAAGTCACTCATAATTCCCGTCCTGCTGTATGGTGCAGAGTCTTGGACGATGTCAACAACGGATGAGTCGACGTTGCGAGTTTTCGAGAGAAAAGTTCTGCGAAAGATTTATGGTCCTTTGCGCGTTAGCCACGGCGAATACCGCATTCGATGGAACGATGAGCTGTACGAGATATACGACGACATCGACATAGTTCAGCGAATTAAAAGACAGCGGCTACGCTGGCTAGGTCATGTTGTCCGGATGGACGAAAACACTCCAGCTCTGAAAATATTCGACGCAGTACCCGCCGGGAAGCAGAGGAAGAGGAAGACCTCCACTCCGTTGGAAGGACCAAGTGGAGAAGGACCTGGCTTCGCTTGGAATATCCAATTGGCGCCACGTAGCGAGAAGAAGAAGCGACTGGCGCGCTGTTGTTAACTCGGCTATAATCGCTTAAGCGGTTTCTACGCCAATTAAGAAGAAGATTCCTTTATCCCCACGAACTGTAGCGCGACGTACTGATCAATTAGGAATGTGCATTGAATCAGCAATATTGAAAAAATTAATGATTGCAAACTTTTTTCTATATGCTTAGACGAAACCACCGCTGTTAACGATCTTTGTCAATTAGCTATATGTGTTCGAGCCGTAGATATAAATTGCGTAATAACTGAAACATTGTTTTCTCTTGAAGCGTTCTATGGGAATGTGACGGAAAGCTTTTGTTCGATGTCGTTAACGAAAAGGTTTTTTCAGTTGTTGACATCAATAAATTTGCGGGAGTGTGTACAGATGGTGTAAATGTCATGACTGGAAAATATGAAGGCTTCGTAGGGCAATTGAAAAAACATGGTATTTCGGGGCATACTTTTCATTGCATAATTCACCAAGTTGCACTCGCTTCTAAATTTATCAGCAATCACCCGGTCATGAAACTTGCAGAACAAATAATTAATAAGGTCCGAGCGGGGCATCATTCACTTACCCACAGAAAATTTGTAAACTTTTTAAAAAATACGAGCGCTGGCCACTCCGACCTTAAAATGTTTACAGATGTTCGTTGGCTAAGTCGTGGTGATTGTCTAAACAGATTGTTTGAATTAAGGGAGGAAGTTCTGCAGTCTCTGGAAACTAAAAATGTGGAAAAATTCAAATTCGAGATTCGTTTTTTAAAAGATGAAGATTTTATTTTAGACTTGGCATTTTTAGCCGATGTCACCTTAATTTTAAACGAATTGAATTTACAGCTTCAAGGAAGGGAAAGAAGAATGCAAAATGCGGTAAAAAATCTGAATGAGTTCAAAACAAAATTATTTTTACTGTTAAATGAAATTCAGTCGCATGATTATTTCCATTTTCCGAAAACTGTTTTTGTTTATGCAAAACTTAAACAAGTTAATAAATCACATGATCATATTGCAATATTGGAAACACTGTTTAATAACTTTGAAGATAGATTTAAGGATTTTGCTTGTTTTCAAACACTAATCGATATTTTTGAAGATCCCTTTAATTGCGATGTTAGCAAATACAAATCGGAAATCCAATCTGAGTTAATAATATTGCGAAGCGAAATGTGTGTTTCAAATAAATCGAATATTTTGGAGTTCTGGAAACATTTGGATGAATCATTTTATCCTCATGTAAAAAGAATTTCTTATTTGTGTTTATCACTTTTTCCTTCGACATATATTTGCGAGCAAATTTTTTTGGGTTGGGCAGGTAGGGAATCCCGGGCCAGCGCGATATTTTTTTCCCTAGTATAGGTTGACAGCTGCAACCAACTGTCATCGGCTCGTCTCATACTAAGCTCAGTTTCTATATAGCACTCGAAATGTGAACACGTGTTATAACCTCTCTGCGACAACAAAAAGAAATTCGACACTCCGAAAGTTTGTTTTTCAACTCTGTGTACAGTTGATTTTTTCAAATTTTCCAATAAATTCATCCAGGTAAATATGTTTATAATATTAGTTGAGCCTTTAGCCTTCGACACACAAAAGAAATTTTGCACGAATTTACATTGTGTTCATTATCCACCGCCATTTTGCAAATATGAGCGTTTGGGGAATCTCGAGCCAATTATTACTGGGAACGTCGAGCCACATAGTTTTTACATTTGACATGCTAACTTCATATATTTGACGTGTATAAGTGATTTTTCGTGCAGAATTTCAACAACACAATAGTTTTTCAACATTTCCTGATAGTTTCGTGCTCCGAAAAATTTTTTTAGTCATTATGCCGCGGTACTATCCCAAACAAGAGAAAATTGTTGATTTCGACAACATTTTGGAGGCGATCAAGTCGGTGAAAATACATCACAACAGCGTTCGACAATCTGCGACGGCACACAAAATTCCGAGGACCAACCTGATGCGTTATATTGCAGCATTTGATGGTGCGAGCATCGACGTTACTACTGCCCAATGCCGATGTAATGAAGAATTTGCTGGCTGAAAGCACGACGATGGGCACAAAAACAGTGAGTTCTGCTGGTTTCTTTCTTTTTCTTTCATCGAATAATAAATAATTTTTTTTAAATCAGATCTTCAACATCGAACAAGAGAAGGCGCTGATAAGCTACATTCTCCAGGCCAGCGACATCAACTATGGAATTAGTTTGATGGAGCTTCGTAAGCTCGCGTATGAATTTGCTCGGAAAGTTGGCGCGTCGTATCCGGATCCATGGAACGACAATCAACAGGCGAGTAAGGATTGGCAGTTGGCGTTCATGAAACGCCACAAAAATTTGTCACTGCGAACACCAGAGCAAGTAAGCCAGAGCCGTGCGAAGCGATTCAACAAAGAGAATGTCGATGCATTCTTTGCCAACCTTTCATCCGTTCTCGGTAAGACGCCGTTTGAACCTCACCGAATATGGAACATGGATGAAACCGGGTGCCCGACCGTGCCAACCAGACCTGTCAAAACCATCGCGCGCAAAGGACAAAAGCAGGTCGGCTCATCAACATCTGCCGAAAAAGGCACCAATGTGTCTTTGGCTTTGGCCGTCAGCGCTAGTGGCCAGTCTATACCGTCATTCTTCCTCTTTCCCCGAGTCAACATGAAAGAGATTTTTATGACTCATGCGAGTCATGGCGCTGTTGGTGTTGCGAACGGTTCTGGTTACATGAACTCTGACGTATTCCCTCAATTCATGCGTCATTTCATCAAGCACACCGGTGCTAATGCTGATTCGCCAACCATGTTGCTGCTGGACAACCACGGTTCGCATTTATCGATCGAGGCGATAGATTTGGCGTTGGATCATGGCATCACGTTGCTGTCTTTTCCGCCGAAATGCACGCACAAAATGCAGCCGCTAGATGTTGCGGTATTTGCACCATTTAAAGGCATGATGACCGTGAAGCATGATGCATGGAAAAAGTCCAACATTGGTGTCACTTTCGATCTGCATCATGTACCGCTCCTTGTCGATCAGTGCCTCGATGTTATGTTAACGCCGAAAACCATCAAATCTGCGTGACAAGGCCGAAAAAAAGCGGCAAAAATTGACGAAGGCAGCCGATGAACCAGCAGCCAAGAAGCACAAAGGCCGTGGCAAATCGAAGACGCCTCGGAAGAGAAGCCCGTCTCTGACCGAAACCGACATCGAAGAGGACTTCGATTTTTGCACGATTTGCAAGAAAAAGATGCCGAAGCACGAGAATCGTCAAAACACGGCCCATTGCATCGTTTGTGATCGAGGGGTTCACTTGAAATGTGCCGGCCCGAACCCGAACACTTACACCTGCATCCACTGCGAGTCAGAATAATTTTTTTCGCCAATTCCTATTTTTCTTATTATTTATGAATCTCTCTTTCATTTCCATAGATAAATAAACGTTTTTCATCGGTAACAATCATGTTTTAATCGATTTACAGACCCGACATTTCCCACCTTTTTCAAAATCGCAAAATCAGGTTTTTTGCGCCAATGGCTATAACTTTTAAATTTTTGTAGAATTTTATCAAACCAATTTATCAAAAGGAAGGTTACGACTCGCACTACAAATCCATGCTTTGAAACTTTCACAAAAAATAACTTTTATGTGACTTTTTAACCGAAATAAATACATAAATCCAAATGAATTTTGAATGTTTTATTTAAGTTTGTATCTATGCACGTATGTACACTGTATATGCAATACCTTTTTTTGTGTTCTCATTGAAACGCAATAAGTGATAACTTTTTTTTCAATTCACGCAATTTCCGACTGTTTAACTTTTGCCGACCACTGATCTAAATTGACTATAAATATTACTATGCATGCATTCATACAAAATTATACATACTCTATGATGTTTGATGTCAATATTGAATTGCTGAGTTCAAAACGCAAAAGCATACATACATATGTATGCATATGCATACATTGCACACAGAGAACGTATAATATAGACCAGTGTTTCCCAAAGTCGGCGATAACGCCCCCTTGTGGGCGCTGCAGGTGTCAAGGGGGGCGGTAAGAGACCCAGAAAGAAAATGGGGGCGTTGTGTAGAGGTCTGGGGGGTTATTTGTAATTTTATTTAGCTAAGAGGCCTCTTAGACAACGACTACATGAGCTCTCGACTCTCAACAACAACTTGTGAACATCAACTAATATGAATTAAAAGATTGCTCAAACTCGGTTCTATATTTCTCTCCGCGTAGTTCATATATCTGTCCTATTTTATTGAATATAGACAAAATGAAAATCAGTCGCTCCGTTTCATAACGGAGCATCTCGACAGGATAGAATTTATAGAATACTAACTGTCAAACATATTGCCATTGCCAAATCTGTATGTGGGCATTTGCTATCATAATATAATCATTTGCGCAAAGGTGTAGGGTAGGTAGGTTCGAGCTGATGTAGCGCATGCTTTGAGCTCTTGAATAATTTATTTTATCACTTGCGAAATGACGTCGGGTAGGTAGCTGATGTAGCGCACGTTTTGAGCTTTTGAACTCCTTAAATCTTTTATGTGGAAAATAAAAAAAGGATCTTTATCCTTTCTTACGAATATATTTCTAGGAAAAATAAGATAATAAGAAAAGGAGAAAGACCCTTTTTTACAAATGTATTTCTGGGAAAAATAAGATAATACGAAAAGGAGAAAGATCCCTTTTTTACAAATGTATTTCTTGGAAAAATAAGAATTCATATTTTTGGACTACTATATAATAATTGTGCTTAAGCATTCCTATATAAACAATGTAATATTTATTTTATATTCATTTGTGGTTTTGCACGCAATAGATGAGCATTACTTACGCCTCCTTTACACTACTCGCGAAGTTAAACGTATTTCTCAAAGCAAAACAATGTCGGAAGTAAAAAAGAAGAGACGGCAATACTGTGCGGAATACATTAAATTCGGATTCATTGAAAATCCCACAAACCCATCCTCGCCTTTGTGTCTTCTATGTCTAAAAACATTTTCGAATGAAGCAATGAAGCCTTCAAGACTGCACGATCATTTGAATAAAATGCATCCAGATAAGAGAGACAAGAATGTAGTATATTTTCAAGACCTAGAGAAGAAGAATAATACTCAGCCAAGTGTAGCAAAACTATTTTCGGCGGCTGCTAAGCAAGATGACGACGGACTTCGAGCTTCGTACAATATCTTTTTGTTAATTGCTCAAAAAGGCAAACCACATAACATCGCATAAGAGTTAATATTGCCAGCAATAAATGAAGTAATAACTACCGTGCTTCATAAACCGGGCGCAGATATTATCCGAAAAATTCCTTTGAGTAATAATTCTGCGCAAAGACGAATTGATGAAATGGCTGAAAACATTGAAAAATCATTGTGCGATCACCTGAGGACAAGCCAATTCTCAATTCAGCTCGATGAGTCCACTTTACCAACTAATGAAGCATTGTTGTTGTCTTACGTGAGGTTTATTGAAGATGAGAAAATATGTGAAGAACTATTATTTGCTAAAAATTTAGAGACCGATACAAAAGGCGAAACCATGTTCAATATATTGGCAAAGTTTTGCAATGAGAATGAGATTCCATTGAAAAATATTATTTCAGTTGCTACGGATGGCGCTCCGGCTATGACAGGGTGCCATAAAGGCTTCATAGCGTACTTAAAAAATAAAATTCCAGATGTCCTTGGTGTACATTGCGTTATTCATAGACAACATTTAGTAGTTGCTAAAAACTTAAGTGAAAAACTATTTCAATCACTGAAATATGATTGATATGACTAAAGATACAGAAATGCAAGACAAGCTCATAACATCAAAGAATGATACAGCTTACATGACAGACCTGTATAAATTGTTCAACGACATGAATCTCCAACTGCAAGGCGATAAACTAAATTTAAATAAAACAAAAAACGTCGTTGCTGCTTTCGCAGTCAAACTGCTTCTACACAAAAAGGATCTGGGCAGACGTGAGTTTCACAATTTTCCGAATTTATCAGTATCATGCAGTAACGACGAATTGTTTGCCTACTGCCAACATTTGGAAAACCTCCACATTGACTTCACCGAACGATACCAGGACATTTTGAACATGGAAATACCAGACTAGGTGTTGGATCCGTTTTCAAATGTCAACACAGTAACGTCACCTCAGCTGGAAGAAGAACTTATAGAATTGACAACAAACGAGGAAATAAAAATCAAGTTCAAAAATGGATACCAAGAATTTTGGCTACAAAAACCGATCTCGCAATTGTACCCTGGATTGTGGTCAATCGTTCAACGCTTCTTGATTGCATTCCTATCGTCATATTTGTGTGAACGTGGATTTAGGGCTGTGACAACACTGCTTACTAAAAATAGAAACCGTTTGCTTATTACAGAACGTGGCAACTTGCGACTGTTCTTGAGTAAATTGGAACCTGATATTAACAACCTGATATTAACAGCATCAGATTCATCCTTCACATTAGTTTTTACATAAGGATTGATTATTTTAGTTTTATTTTTAATAAAAGATTCTCTGTTTTAATACTGTAAAGTTGTGTTTCAATAATCATTCTTATTGGAAGGTGGAGCCCGTAAGAATTAACTTGAGACCTAAGCGCCGTTGTATGTTACCTACTGCGCTCAGGTTTCAAGTTGCTGGTTATAGTAAAGGTAGGTAGGTAGGACTGCAGCCCTATCGGGCTCAATTAGCACTTGATGTGCCATTTTGATACACTATTCGTAGAACCTCCTGTATCTGCTATTACGTTTCACCTTCTATCTCAAACCTTTTTGAGGTTTCGATGAAACTACTTATGTCCGATATGCTTTTGGTGGAAATCCATTCAAGGTTTGGTGCTTGGTGGATTCCGAGTGTTTTGTGTCAGATGGTTATAGTAAAAGTTTCGTTTAGAATTCTCCGTTAATATACATGTATAGGTCACAATAATTAATTTGAAGTTATAGTGGTTTTTAAATAGGTGAAAAAATGGGGACGCTAAAAAAATATTTATTCTCAAAGTGGGCTGTAGACAAAATAAGTTTGGGGACCACTGATATAGACAGAGAACGTTTATAACAGAGAAGGTTCACGGCGCGAAGAACGTATAAATATTTTTGGCTAACTCGGTCGAGATGGAAGAGTTTCACCACTGCCAGCTCTGCAGCAGAAATTTTAAGATTTTGCTTGATCGGGGCTGAGAGTGGAATAAAAATTATTCTCAAAATTATATATTGCTCTAACAGACGTATGTTCGCTCTTTTGCTTATATTTTTATACGTTTCTATGCAAACATGTGTATTCGGATGAATTCTTTTTGTGCACATTAATGAATACATGTGCAATTGAATACATTTAAATTAAATTACTTTTTCAGAGCAATATTCGTAGTTAATGTAAAATAAAGCCTATTTTTTAATTATTACTTTTTGTATTAGATATATTCATACTTACATATTTATATAACAAACTATAATAACATTATTTAAAAAATTAAATATATGTCAATAGTTATAAATGAACATTAATCGTATATTTTATCATTCAAAACTTATATTCACATGTGTCATGATCATATGTGTTTATGTTCGCTTTCGCGAATTCAAACCATATTATCACTTATCAATAATAACATGTGCTCGCTGCTCATATGTACATACATAAATATGTGCGTATGACATTGGTACTCAAATAACGCATACACAAACTTACATACTTGTATGTGTTCACATGTAGATATGTATGTCACCCGCAAAAATTACAAATATTGTTCACAAAAACAACAATCGTTGGAAATGGCATCATATATACTTATATGCGTACACATTAGGGTGTGGCATTCTGATTCAACCTTTTTTTCAACTGAAAAACAGGCTAAAAACATTCGAAAATGTGAAAAAGAAAGTCACTCAAAAGATGAGCTCTTAATATTAATATTAAGAGGTGCCTGGTTCAGATTTTCTATTTTCCATATAAATTATATGGAAAAAAAATCATTTTTTTGTGGTGGTTATTGTTCGGAGTTTATTATATGTGCACGCGATGGTTGCTAGTATGGATGGTTAACTCGATTCCGATTCTACTCGACAATCGAGTTTTCTCGCAAAATAATCGATTTTTCGAATGTCAAGAATCGATTCTTAATCGACTTCGACTACTGAAGATCGATTCCGAAAAATCGATTATTTTACGAGAAAACTCGATTCTCGAGTAGAATCCGAATCGAGTTTACCATCCCTACTGGCAGCCATCACGTGCACATACAAAAAAATGATTTTTTTCCATGTAATTTATAAGGAAAATAGAAAATTTGAAACAGGCAGCTCTTAATTTTAATATTAAGAGCTCATCTTTTGAGTGACTTTCATTTTCGCATTTTGGAAAGTTTTAAGCCTATTTTTCAGTTGAAAAAAAGATTGACTCAGAATAACACACCCTAGTACACATGTAAATATGTGCGTATGACATTCCCACACAAATAATGCCTACACAACATACATACTTATATGCGTTCACTTGTAGATGTGTCACCCGCGAAAATTACAAATATTGTTCTACAAAAACAACAAATGCCTAAAATAGCATCAGCGGCGTCACAAGTCATATTGGCAGCCAAATGTAATAAATCTTACACAAGAACAATTCCATTCAAGAACGCAAGCGCACTTTCAACGGGCAAACTCGCTTGATTAATAAAAGCGACCACCTTCACATCTCCCCGAGCATGAGTTTGCCCCAAGCGGCTTTTCGCGACGATGGCAAACGCTAAAAATCATAAATTGAACAACTTTCTGATGCTTCTTCACAGAAAGAAGTGAGAAAAGTGGCAACATAGCTGTTGTCGATTTATAATATTTGTCAATTCTAAAATATTTTTCCGTGGCTGGCAAAAATCTGTGTCGATATATATACTCGCTCATACATCTTCATATATATTTATGAAAGTTC
Source organism: Bactrocera tryoni (assembly GCF_016617805.1). Lineage (NCBI taxonomy): Eukaryota > Metazoa > Arthropoda > Insecta > Diptera > Tephritidae > Bactrocera > Bactrocera tryoni. The sequence goes on along the minus strand of NW_024395824.1, from coordinate 9,701,330 downwards.
GTGGTCATGCCACATATGGATGTAAATATGTACACTCAATGTATACATGTACACTCAGTGCTTCATGCAAAGTCTACGTTGACACGGACAACCAAGTGCCGAAGCTCACGTTTTGTCAAAGAGTCAAGCGTCACACCATTGTGTTGTTGGTAGAAAACCGAGCTGTGCCGAAAAAATAAGCGAACGATCGCTGATTGTCACTGCTTCCCGTGCCGCTCTAACAGCTTTACCATGAACCTTCTCTATTATAAACCAGGGTTCTCATTTACTACACCGTAGCAGCAAAATTTCAAAAATTATTGCTATGCTATCGCTACCGCTCTCACTTTGTCGGGAGCCACAGCGTAGCTTTAGCATAACAATGTAGAGTATGTGCTCTACTCTGCTCCGAGTTTTGTTAGGTAAAAAACTATAGCTGGAGCGGGAGCAAAAAATTAAGTTCTGCGCTATGCTCTGGCGTAGCGGTAGCAAAAAATTGGGAGCGGTAGCACAGCAGAGCAAATGAAAATTTTCATGTGCTACAGCTCCCGCGTGTGTTTGTTGTTTTTTTTTTCTTTTTGCTATTTTCTGGCATAATATTTGAATTAATTGAATAATTCAAACAAAACAATGTTATGCAAATCATTTTGGCACTTGTTGCGTCAAGTGCCTTTGTAAATCTAAAATCAAATATTTTAAGAAATATATTAATAAAAGGAATTCGATAATAATTGAATAAATTATAAATTCTTTTTTATTATGTAAAATATTTACCATTTTTATATTACCAAGAACATCATCTATTCCAAATGTATTACAATACTCAATTACTATGAATTTTCGAAATTAATTTTAACTACATATACTTTCCCCCTTTTTATATACATTAGGGTGTTTTTATTTTTTTGAATTATTAATTTTGTTCGGTCCCGTCACGAAATTTCCTTGGAAATACCACAAAAAAAAAAATTCCCTGAAAATTTTAGCCTTACATATTAACATTAAGAACTGGACCGAGGCATGTAAAAATTTTCCATAGAAAATACACTACAATCTTGGTTTTTTATCTTTAAATTCCTACAGATCAGAGGTATACTATGGCATCGCTTTGACTTTAGACGCTGTAGCTCTTGTCAGTTATACAAAAAAATGCGAATTTCGTGGAAAAATCAGGTTTAGATACCTCGCCTTTATCTTTTGGAATACACGTGGTTAATATTCATCTACTGATTACCAGTACCAGTTTTAATCCATTGCACTGCGTATTTGCAGTTCTATTCTACCATTCCCAATATTTAGTAATTTTATAATTTTTTAGGAAGAATCAGTTTGAAATTGTACGCATATACATACTTCAATGTATATTGCAAAGAATCGAAAAGATTTCTGTATATCTAAAATTATAATAAACCTTTTTATCAACACTCCAATTATTCCGGTTTAACTTTATGTTAGATATCGCGTTTGCGTCCTTGACCAATAATCTAGCAAAGTATCCGCAGTGCCTTGACGATGAAAATTCCAATGCCATTTTTTGTTGTGATATTAAATATATCGGACGGGCTCGTCTTAAAAAAAAACTACCTGGTTAAGAAGCAAAATCAGTATAACCTATATACTAAGCATGTTTGGAAATGAAAATTTTTACTTATTTCTTTCTATTTTTGAATTACTAAAATTTTCAAATGACTCTTACATAAATTTTGAGCAAATGCTTATGATTTGAAATATAATTTTTGTATATATGAGCTGTATTGAAATTTAGTATAAAGAGATAAAATGTATCCTATGTCCTTACCCTGCTTCTAAACTACCTCCCCACCAATTTTAAGCCAAAACGGTTCAGCCGTTCTTGAGTTATAAACGACTTTCTTTTATACACCAACTTGTACACCATACTTGTAAATGCCAGAAAATAGCAAAAAAGAAAAAAAAAACAACAAACACATTCGGGAGCTGTAGCACATGAAAATTTTCATTTGCTCTGCTGTGCTACCGCTCCCAATTTTTGCTACCGCTACGCCAGAGCATAGCGCAGAATTTAATTTTTGCTCCCGCTCCAGCTATAGTTTTTTACCTAACAAAACTCGGAGCAGAGTAGAGCACATACTTTACATTGTTATACTAAGGCTACGCTGTGGCTCCCAACAAAGTGAGAGCGGTAGCAAGAGTAAAATGAAATGCTACGAGAGTAGCGTAGTTTTTCAAACGCTGTTATAAACGTTCTCTGATATAGACACCGCGTTGCCAAATTTACGATATTTTATTTTTTGGAGATGTACTTTTTTCTATTAGTGGATTTCACCACAAAAAGAGGGGTACTCTTTTCTATTAGCGGATTTCACCAATTTCAATATTGGAGGAGGGTCGAAAATAGCAGAATTGAGCATTTTCAGTGATTAATCAGAAAAATGATGCTAATTTCAATGTTTAGAAATGTACGCTTACAGATTCGCATATTTACAATGCGCAAGCGACTATGTATATAATTTATAGATATTCTCCATATATTTGATAACAAATCTCATTAGTATATAGGTATGTATGTATGTGCAATTTGATCTATTTAATGATAAATTCCATTAAATCTTTTGGAATTTATATTAAAGTCATATTTCCATTATTACCTAAATAAATGTACATATGTAAATATACAAGTATATTGGGCATTAGAGGTTTTGATAACGTTTTGAAGACCAAGCCGGGACACATAATCGCATATGGATGTAATTATGTGTATATATAAACAGATTTTTAAAAACCATACCCGTAATGATAAATATTTTTTTTTTTTGATAAAATCCCGTTTTGATAAAATCTTAAAAGTCATATGCATATAATTATGTGTACATGTAAACAGATTTAAAAAAACCGTACGCACAAAGTTCACATATTCACATATGTATGTAATTTTGTGTTCATGTAAACAAACTTGAAAGAATCATTCGCATAATGTTTGTAAATTTCTCTACACACAATTTTTTATGTAAATATACATATACACCTATTGTTTCATACATAAACTCCGTTGTCACGGACAACCAATGAGCTGTGCCGAAAAAAACGAATGGCCGCCGATTGTCACCGCTTCCCTTTGCCGCTGAAACAGCTTCGCCTACAAACCAGCATAAATATGTACATATGTTTATGCGTGAGCTTGCATACATATCGACGCAGCTGCGTAAAAATATTTGAGAATTACAAAATATTTTTCACATTCCTTGACAAATACAGTCAATAATGGTTATGTGCCACATTCAAAGATACAGATATGTTTATGCGACATCTGGTCGTGAGATATTTTGCTACGCCGCGCATATCATCCTCACAGCACTCATCACTCACAATACACACCCAACATACTAAAGGTCACATAACCCAATACAACACAACATGTCATCCACACAAACACAGCTACACATCATACCGACCACACTACACACCAACACTTCGCCGTTTTCACCACTCACAACCGATACAAAAGGATTGGTCACATCGGAATGAGCGCCTTTTTTCGTTTTACCCGTGACCGCTAAGGTTTTTCGCCATCAAGACGTTCGTCGACACATCGCTCTACAAGTTTAAAAATCATTAAGTTAAACCAAAGTGCTAGTGGAATTTGAACATTTGTTGTGAAAAGAAAAAAGAGAAAATAAATACAAAAACCATTCATTTGAAAGTGAAATACTTCTTTTCTTTATTTCAAAGAAAATTTGCTAACTAAAAAATCCCAGATGCAAGTGCAACAAGTGAGTATATCACCGACATCCGGGTGAACAAAAGGTTTGCAATTAAACAAATGGTCCTTCGAGCCTCTTTGAAAGGCACCTAGAAGAAAAAAAAAGAAAAATACAGAGTACAAGATACTCATACATACATATTAATAGTGAAAATAAATTATAATAAACGGGCGCGAAACAAATTGAAACAAACTAACACAAAACTCACTAAAAACTAAAAGCGAGCGCGATTTAATAATAAACGAGCGCGAAACCAACTGAAACAAAACTAAGACAAAACTCAGTAAAAACTAAAAGCGGGCGCGATTTAATGAGAATAAATGAAAAAAAGAACAAAACATTAAGCACGGGAGAGGAATCCAGCAGGAAAGCAGAGAGAAGGAATGCTACATACAGCAATAACGCCGGAGCAAGGAAAAAAAAACTAAACTCAGAGGAGAAGGAATATTCGCTTAAATAAGTATCTCACCCTCTGAAAGACCCTTGGCGGAAATTAATGTGAGTCCAGTCCAATTTATTTTTTTAAAAATTGAAGTTTTATGCACGCATGTATATACATATGTATGTATTTTTTTCTTTTAAGTAACAGTTAGTAATATTTCGGCATACAGTTACTTATAAAAAATTCTCAACTGTTCTTGATAATATATATATATATTATATATATACAGTAAGACGGTTCGGTATATATGTATGTATGTACCGAAATAACTGACCTGCCTATAAGCTTATTTTGTGTTTCCAAACAAAACACACCGCAATATAACTCAAAAAATAAAATTAAATTAAAATTTTACAAAGTCAAGTATACCAACTTGCAAGGATCGTGTACAACTAATAAGCAAAGGCGAACAAAAAAAAAAAAAGCGAAAAAAATATATATCTATGTACATATACATATAAGAGAAATACATATATATATATGTATATAGACCTTATTAATATATATGTATAATAATAAGTGCAACACATGTGTGCATATATTTTAGGATTTTTTATTCTATTACACAAATATGTGTACATGCCTATGTAATTAAGTAATCAAATGGTACATACATAAATTAAATAACGCCAAGGTTCAACGACCTGCCTTTTCGCTTAATTCCTGTTTCCAAACACACCACAAAATAAAATACCAAAAAAAAAAACAACAACAAATTTCCTAAGTCAAGTATAACTTGCGATAATTCTTGCGATACCCCTTGGGCTAAAGAAACAAAAAAAAAGCAACAAGCAGGATCGCTTTAAACATAAGCAAAGGTAAAAGAGAGAACCACAAAAGGTAATAAGCGAAATTTATGTATGTACACCAGTGGTCGGCATGAGAGGATCTGTCACTGTGTTGGTGAGCATGAAAAAACAGTAGCTCAGTGAGAAATTGGAATTAAATTTAAGCAAATTTTATAAATAATTATTAGTATAATGAAAATTAACAAAATGTCTTTAAAGGATATATTCCCTATTATCTTTAAAAGACTTGGAACATAAAAGGCATTGCATGGCACCAAAGGCAATTAGAATCATAAAATATTTCTCGCAGGGCATATTTGGCTTTGCGCTATAGTCTTGCGTGATGTTAATTCGTTGCTGGCACGACAACGACTGAACGACAGAGCGTAAACGCATGTGTGAAGTTAGTTTGCACAATTGTGCTAAGAAATGCCGACCACTGATGTACACATATTTACCTTTACATTTGCATGTCCCCCGCCGAAATTTATACCGCAATCACACTCACCTTTATGCTCATGCTCTTTCCGTACTCAATGTCTCACTAAAGAGATCCTTATAAAAACAATTGATACATATGTATGTACTGAACTGGGAACAAATACTTATAATCTTTCAATATAACACATTATACATATATAATTATTTTTCGCGCTCCATCGACCGGTTACCGATACATATATGTATGTACATTTATGTGCATTTAGCATTTTTGCTATATTGGACACACGTTTATAAACATATATACAAATATATATACAACAATTGCAACAAAAGTTATAGAAACGTATGCAAATAAATATACAAATATTCTTGCTTATTACGGCTGTTCTTTCGCGTTCTTAAAACAGATAAGATACAGAATATAAAAAACAAAACAAGAATACAAATTAACCGCGAATGAATCGAAGATAAATTAATTTGATACACGGTAAAAAAAAAAAACACATATTTAACAAAAACAATTACATACCAATGCATACATATATGCATGAAACAAAGGATTAATCGATTTATGCGGTGAATAAGCGTTCGCAAAGTCATAATCTATTTCATTTATAATATATTTACAAAAATTCTTTTTTCACACATTTTTTTCACAATACCAATCTTATAATTGTATTTCGAACGAAATATTGAAATATTTACAAACATTTTTTTACAAACATTTTTAATAATTCCAATTTTACAATTCAACTTCAAACGAAATATTTACAAAAAAATTGTTTATATATTTTGTCATAATACTACCAATTTTACAATTGTAGTATCTCAAACGAAACATTTTAAGCTCAAAGCTTCCAATTCAATTTTATAAATGCAATCTGATAAATCTAAAGAGGATAAACCAAGAGCACCTCAATTATTGGAAGTTCCAAAAATGGCTGATGATGATAAATCACAAAGCACGCCTGCAGAAGCTACACGCTCAAAGCAGAGTATAAAACAAAAAAGATCAAAAGATCAGGCAATTCCTAGATTCTTCACTGAAAGTGACAGTTTTATAAGATATTGTACAAGATTTCAAGCTTCCCCCATTACTGACATCACAGAATCAGTTTTGAATATAAAACTAGAAAGCGTGAACAATCTCTGGGCTCGCCTTCTGGCAGCGTACGATACAGTACTAGATACTGACGACGCAGAACTCCCAGAAAACGCAAAAGCTTCGGCGACAGCCAAGTGTGATAACTGCCGCGATCAGTATGAGTTAACAAAGGGAATGATAACTGAACAAATAAGTTTAGTAAGGCCAAGTAGAGCCACTACTCCCCCTCCCAGAGTAGTTACAACACCAAAAGAAGACCTAGATAAAGGCATGTATCTCAAAGTACCAGCTTGTGATACTGAAGTTTTCAATGGATGTTATGACCAGTGGCCGTCCTTCCGGGACATGTTCAATGCCGTTTATATAAACCATCCTAAACTTTCACAAGCACAAAAGCTATACCATCTCAGGTATAAAACAAACGGTGAAGCAGGCAGTATCGTCAAGCAATTTGCTTTAAATGACGAAAATTTTAAACTGGCTTGGGAAGCACTTGTTGAAAGGTACGAAAATGAAAGGGTTATAATAGAAATCCCAATAAAAACTTTATTGTATTTGCCAAAAATCCAATAAGAAACTAGCCAGGAATTTCAAAACTTACACTCCACAGTGACCAATTGTTTATCAGTGTTAAAAACACAAAATATGTCCACAGAATCGTGGGACCCTATTATAGTAACAATTTGCGCAGAAACACTGCCTGATGCTGCGTTACTACGATGGGAACAATCACTAGTGGAAAGAAAAATAATGCCCACCTGGCAACAGATGAAAACATTTCTTACTGCTCAATACGAGATAGCTGAGCGAATAGACAAAAAAACTATAAAGCCAAAAAGTCATCACAATGACTCAAGTAAAAACTTGTTCAAACCCCAAGCTAGTAATAACATACAATATAATAGACACGCTAATAGAAGTTACACTTTCGTGTCAAACCAAACAAATAAATGGCAACCATTATGTGAAATTTGTAAGGGAGGTCATAACATAAGATTTTGCGAGAAATTTAAAAAAATTATCCGTTTCTGACAGAAACAATCTTGTCAGAGCAACATAAACTTCTTTGAATCAACTGTCAAATGCTCATACGACAAAAGACTGTGAAAGCAAATTTAGTTGTGTGTACTGTCAACGAAGACATCACTCATTGCTTCATGTACAAATTTTCAAAATATGAAGCAAAATCAGGTTCATAAAACCACCGGGTTAGTCACTACCACCAAAAGTGATAATCCCGAAATCTCAAATCCCGAAAAAAGGGAAGAACAACCATGCTGCTCTAAAAGCAGCAAAAATTCAAGCTCTTCATTCCCAAAATGAAAGCAAAATTCTTTTACCCACTGCGGTCATCACCATAGAACATAAGGTGAGTTTGATCAAACTAAGAAGCACTAATAGATCAAGGATCTCAAAGATCCTTTATATCATCAAAGGCTCAAAATCGGCTAAAATTGCCTGTCAAAAATTCAAATTTCCAAATTTCAGGAATGGGCGGAAAAATTATACAAAATTTGCCCAATTACTATAGTCTCCCCAAACGCGGATATAAGAATAGATGCACAAGCCATCGTTCTACCGCAACTCACAAATTTGCTTCCAAGCTGTGAAGTAAATAAAAAGCAATGGGAAAAACGCTCATATCTCAAATTAGCAGATCCCAACTGCCATACCCCATCACAAATCGATTTGTTATTAGGTAGTGACTTAATACCTCAAATAATTCTTGAAGGTATAGAAAAAATATCCAATAAACTGTTAGCCCAAAATACAATCTTTGGGTGGATATTAAGTGGCCAAGTCACAGAGAAAATTAATTCTTTTACAACTGAAGTTGAAAATATTTCAAACGAATATTTAAATGATGAACTCAAAAAATTCCGGGAAGTAGAAGAATTACCTCAGACTAATCAACTTTCAGAAGAAGACCAGGCATGCGAAGCCTATTACAAGTCCACAACAACAAGAAACCAACATGGTCGTTATGTTGTGCGACTACCATTCAAACCAACTTTTCCTGAAACCATAGCTCTAGGCCACTCTAGAATATCAGCAGTCCAGCAATTTCTAAGCCTGGAAAAAAGCCTGATGAAAAAAAGTGAGCTTAAATCAGCATATGATAATGTGATGGACGAATATCTAGACCTCAATCATATGGAAGAAGCTGTACCATATGAAAAGGTATCTAAAGGCAGATATTTATCTTTTTATCTGCCACATCACTTCTGTGTTGCAAACACAAACATACGTTGACGACATACTATCAGGTAGCCACAGTCTGTCCTTAGCGTGCGAATCACTATCTCAAGTGATCAAAGCACTAAATTCAGCGGGATTCCCCTTAAAGAAAATTACATCAAATCATCCCGAAATAATAAAAAACATAAAAAAGGAAGACTTATTAGATACAAATTTCCTTAAATTTGAAACGGCCAGTACAACAAAAACCCTAGTTCAATGGAATGCGATAACAGATCAATTCTCATATACAATTGAGTCAATATCTGCAATGTCCGCCAGTACAAATCGCCAAATACTTTCCTCGGTGGCAAAACTTTTCGACCCCGCAGGATGGCTTTCGCCAATAATGATTCAAGCAAAAATCCTCATTCAAGAATTGTGGCAAAATGGCACTGAATGGGATGAACAGGTAAAACCTGTACGTTTAACAAAATGGGGACAATTTGCTAACTATTTGCATACTATTTCAGAAATTCGAATCCCTCGATGGGTAAATTTCACCCCTAACATTAACACAGAATTACACGGTTTCTGTGATGCCTCTGAAAAGGCCTATTGCGCAACAGTTTACGTACGCACACAGTACGATAAGAAAATATCTGCACACCTCTTGGTAGCCAAAGCCAAAGTTGCACCTTTGAAGACACTCAATCTGCCACGGTTTGAACTGAATGGTGCTCTTCTGTTAGCAAAATTAATTTCAATAGTTCAAACTCATCTGAAATTAACCGATCACAAAACGTATCTTTGGTCAGACTCAGAGATAGTTTTAGCGTGGTTAGAAAAACCACCCTATTGCTGGAAGACCTATGTATCCAACCGAATATCCCAAATTTTAGACTTAGTTGGCCCAGCAAAATGGCAACATGTTGCAAGTGCGGATAACCCAGCCGATCTTGGGACAAGAGGTTGCAAGCCACTGCACCTCACCAGCACTACACTCTGGTGGAATGGTCCAACATGGCTAACAGAATCACAAGAATTCTGGCCAAAGTCTCCCGCTCGTAATATAATACCGCCGGAAAGTCGGAAAATTGAAAATTTTCATATCACTCCAGAAGAGGATGATATTCTCCACCGATTTTCTTCATTTCCTAGAGCACTAAGAGTAGTCGCTTACATGCACAAATTCACCGAAAGACTTAAACAAAAAATGAAAGGGATACCAAATGATCCTTGCGTACAACTAACGCATACCGATTTGCAACATGCCAAAGTTAGTCTCATTACCTACACCCAAACTCGCTATTTCAGTCGAGAGAAAGCAAAGTTGGTCGAAAGACGACCACTCGAAAAGGGAAGCTCTCTTCTCGTCTTAAATCCATTCTTGGACGCTAAGGGATTAATAAGGGCAAATGGAAGATTAGCGAATTCCAACCTCAGTTACAACAAACGGCATCCCATTATTATACCTGAGAAATCCCGTTTTACTCATTTACTTTTAATATATCTTCACCAGCTTACACTACATGGTGAGCATCGCTTGATGCAGCAAATGGTCCGAAAAGAATTGTATATACCGCGACTAAGGCCACAACTTAAAAAGACGCTTTTTACGTGTAAACAATGTACCTTGTACAAACATAAAATGCGTATGCAGATCATGGCCGCTTTACCACCTGAACGTAATTATGCTCTACCCTTTACTATTACTGGGATTGGTTTGCTGGACCTCCCCTGATAAAGTCCTCGATCTTAAGGTCTTCTCCATTTAGAAAAGGGTATGTGGCTGTTTTTGTACGTTTTGGCGACAAGGCAGTACACCTCGAGCTTTGTTCAGATCTGACAACTGCGGCTTTCCTCGCAGCATTTGCACGTTTTGTCGGACGACGCGGAGTTTCCATCAAAGATCATGAGCGACAATGGAAAAAACTTTATCGGAGCTCAACGAGCCACTGAGAGGGAGTTCATAAACTTTATGAAAGAAGTATCCCCTGAAATTGTTAAAAAATATTCACCCCAAGGGATCGATTGGCAGTTTATACCTCCATGTTCTCCACACATGTGTGGACTTTGGGAATCAGCAGTAAAAAGCTTTAAGTCCCATTTAAAGAAAACGGCTGGTAATCATAAATTCAATTATGAGGAGTTTACTACACTACTCACTCGTATCGAAGCCATATTAAATTCAAGACCTATATCACCACTCTCGCAAGATCCCTCCGATTTCACAGCTCTTACACCTGGACACTTCCTCAGAGGAGCTCCTCTTTTCGCCATACCTGAGACAGAAGGAGACTCACTCACTTTAATAAATCGATGGGAAAGAATCAAGATTCAACATCATCAATTCAGCCACAGATGGAAGGAGGACTATCTTAAAGATCTCCATAAGAGATATCGATGGAAAACGATCCAGAAGGAACCCAGTACAGGCGAATGTGTCATCATACAGGACGAATGCCTTCCCCCAACCGAATGGCGACTCGGCCGCATTGAAAAGGTACATCGGGGACGAGATGGTCATATTAGAGTGGTAGATGTACGAACACAAACTGGCATACTAACTCGACCGTTGGTAACTAATTACACAAACTCCGCGAAATCAAACGCATAAAATAAAATAAAATAACAAAAAAAAAAAAAAATTATTATTAAAATTAATCCGTTTAATCCTAAGTACTACCGTTATACAAACGATACATGCAAACCTAAAACCAATGAGCGATAACAATTAAACCGTAAAAAAAAAATATGTATAGTATATGATGATATATGTATCTATCTGTAAAACAAGTACCCAATTACATAATTCAACACATGAACCATACAATGTTCTAATATAGTATATTCCTATTCCAATAGAAATGGACATAGAAGACATCCAACTTACTCCCAAGATTGTGAAGTCCGCCATTGCTGCACCTAGAGCATCAGCTCCACCCATCGCCGCACCAAAGACACGAAGAGTCTTGAGTCCGCCAACGCAATCATCTGTTGCAACACCCAGGGATGCATATGAAGATCCATTTGAGGAAAATTTGCCTCCACGATGCAGCTTATGCCATCGACCCCACGTTCTGAAGAGGTGCACTATCTTCAAAAGCATGAAGCCAGCTCAACGCCAACAGATCGCTTGCGCACACGGTCATTGCATGAATTGCTTGGCAGACTCCCACACCACCTTCGAATGTCCAACCGACGGGTTATGCCAATACTGTCAACGCCCTCATCATACACTGTTTTATCGATTCCCTCGTCGAGTCAATCCGCCAGCAATCCGCACAAATAACAGACACAGACAACACGAGGATCCTGTCCAGCGCCGAAGAGGGCACCATTCCAAACGCACCAGGGGAGCGCACTCACGACCACCTGCACCAACCTACGGTCATCGTAATCCACCCCGCAGACCCACTGGACTGAACGCCGTAGTGAGCACTCTGCAACGGTTGCAACGTCTTCTAGGCGATTAATCCGCCTAGGGGGGCCGGGATGTTTATGCGACATCTGGTCGTGAGATATTTTGCTACGCCGCGCATATCATCCTCACAGCACTCATCACACACAATCCACACCCAACATACTAAAGGTCACATAACCCAATACAACACAACATGTCATCCACACAAACACAGCTACACATCATACCAACCACACTACACACCAACACTTCGCCGTTTTCACCACTCACAACCGATACAAAAGGATTGGTCACATCGGAATGAGCGCCTTTTTTCGTTTTATCCGTGACCGCTAAGGTTTTTCGCCATCGAGACGTTCGTCGACACATCGCTCTACAAGTTTAAAAATCATTAAGTTAAACCAAAGTGCCAGTGGAATTTGAACATTTGTTGTGAAAAGAAAAAAGAGAAAATAAATACAAAAACCATTCATTTCAAAGTGAAATACTTCTTTTCTTTATTTCAAAGAAAATTTGCTAACTAAAAAATTCCAGGTGCAAGTGCAAGTGCAACAAGTGAGTATATCACCGACATCCGGGTAAACAAATGGTTTGCAATTAAACAAGTGCAAGTGCAACAAGTGTAAGTGCAAGTGCAACAAGTGAGTATATCACCAACATCCGGGTGAACAAAAGGTTTGCAATTAAACAAGATATTTGTAATTAGTTAAAAATAAAAATATAATATGGTACATAAGCGACCGCGGATACTTAAACGAGTCGTACTTAAAACAATAATTTCTATGTATTACAAAAAATAAACCGTGAGATGTAGCAAGATATTATATAGGCTGTTAAGAGTGATGGAAAGGGATTTGATTTTCATTTAAGCGGAGTACTACTTAGCCGGGCTTGACTGTACACATGAATCAGAGGAGTATTGAATATTTTCTTTGAAATATTGCTTGAATTGAAAATCGACAAATAAACTATGTTGTCAATTTTATTCTAATATATTTTAATACTTATTTTTGCGGGGTCGCCGCATTTTCCTTCTCATACATTTCAGAAATATATTAAATTTATGATTTTTAGCTTTTGAAATCGTCGCGAAAAGACGCTTGTAGGCAAGGCATGCTCGGGGAGATGTAATGGCGTCTGCTTTTATGAATGAATCGAATATGTTTTTTGAAAGTACGTTTGCGTTCATGAATGAAAATTTTGTTGTTGTGTAATGTACTATAAATTTTGACGTCGGCAATTTGGCTGCCATATTGGTTTCTGATGCTTTTTCCAACGATTGTTATTTTTGTAGAACAATATTTGTAATTTTTGCGGGTGACATATCCACATGTGAACGCATGTAAGTATGTATGTTGTGTATGCATTGTTTGTGTAGGAATGTCATACGCACATATTTACATGTGGACTCATACTGTAAGTATGTAAGATGATTTTTGAGACTATTGTTGTTTTTCCAGAAGAATGTTTGTATTTTTTGATTTACATGCGTACGCATATGTATATTAATTGTGTGAGAATGTCATACATATATATGTATGTACGTAAATATAGAGAAGCGCGCGCTTTTTATATTACTGATAAATGATTATATCTTGATTTGAAATTGATTTGTACTTACATACATACATATCTGCAGGATAGATGCGTATGAAAGTTTTAAATGATAAAAGGTGTGATTTACATATGTATATTATTATTGTAATATATTATGTTTTTAGGATATTACGATAATATATCATATATGTACATATATGTATATCATATATACATGTATATGAAATTATGTTATATTATTAAAGATAAGAAATATTTAAAAAGTAGCTTTTATTTGGACATTAACTACAAATATTACCTTGAAAATAACATAATTAAATAATAATGTTATCAAGTTTGCATGAATTCACAAAAATTCGCAAAATGATATTCATATCAATTGATATGTAAACGTATAAAAATATAAGCAAAAGAGCAACATACATACATCTGTAATAGCAATGTATATTTCTGAGCATAATTTTCATTGAATGCTCAGCTCTGTTCACGCATCACTGTTAAAATGTCTACTTTTCAGCCTAAAGTGGTGAAATCCACTAATAGAATTTTGTTAGCTCTTGACAGTTCACACGCCTGTCCGCAATTGAACCTTCTCTATATTATACGTTCTCTGTTGAACATACAAGCGATTCCCTGGTTGAAAGCAAAAATTTAAACAAGCAAAACGAAATTCTTTACATTCGTTGGGAGTGTAATCGTGGGCATGCATACATATATTTATGTCTCTTCATATTCTCTGCTGCATGCCACGTCATCATATGCCGAAAATATATATATTTATTTCTCTTCACAGCGTGAATTCTGTGGTAGTGAGGTGAATTCTTTACTACAAATCAGTGGTCGGCATTTCTTAGCACAATTGTGCAAACTAACTTCACACGTACGCTTACGCTCTATCGTTCAGTCGTTGTCGAGCCAGCAACGAATTAACATTATGCAAGACTATAGCGCAAAACCAAATATGCCCTGCGAGAAATATTTTATGATTCTAAATGCCTTTGATGCCATGCAATGCCTTTTATGTTCCAAGTCTTTTAAAGATAATAGGGAATATATCCTTAAAAGACATTTTGTTAATTTTCATTATACTATTAATTATTTAAATTAGATGCTTAGTTTTAATTCCAATTTCTCACTGGGCTACTTTTTTTTCGTGCTCACCAACACACTGACAGATCCTCTCATGCCGACCACTGCTACAAATGTAACAAATGTTCGCTGTCGAACCTGCACCTCCTCTATGCTTTAAGTTCTCTGCTTTACTCTCATTCTCTCTCTCACTCTCTCTCTCTCGCACTCTATATTTCTCTGTTGCTCTTCTCCTTCCGAGTTGCGTTAATAGTTCAACGCTATTCCCTCTCCACTGAAGCGTAAAACGTTTAACACAACCTTTTCCGAAGTCGCCTAAGAAGTTTCACTTCAATAATTTTAATTTTATTTCTCTTTAATTTTATTTTTTAATTTTTAAATAAATTAATATTTCAAATATTATTTATATTTATTTCGACTATTACAAAGTGAAGATGTGCCAAATGAACTTCATTTCTTCAAAGAAAATTGATGACCTTCATGAAATATGCATATTCGTTATCATTTCCATATATACCAATAGAATTTGTTATGGCATATACACCCAACTTTTTTTTTACACGGTTTCTTTTTACACGGATTTGAAGTTACACGATTAAATTTTTTTTTTTGTAAAAAAGTCGACGGCGCAAGACCTTTCGGAAAGTAGTCCGACAATTCAAAACTCTATTACCGGACGAAAGTCACCATTGGATAATTTGATGAATATCTCCTGTAATATTACCGACTTTAGTCCAGTTCATCGTGCGCTTCAACAAGTGCGCTTATTATCAAGTAGCGACGAATAATTATGTTGCTATGTCAATATCGGGTGATTTTTTTGAGGTTAGGATTTTCATGCATTAGTATTTGACAGATCACGTGGGATTTCAGACATGGTGTCAAAGAGAAAGATGCTCAGTATGCTTTGACATTTCATCATGAATAGACTTACTAACGAGCAACGCTTGCAAATCATTGAATTTTATTACCAAAATCAGTGTTCGGTTCGAAATGTGTTTCGCGCTTTACGTCCGATTTATGGTCTACATAATCGACCAAGTGAGCAAACAATTAATGCGATGTGACCAAGTTTCGCACTCAGTTTACTTTATTGGACATTAAACCAACCACACGAATGCGTACAGTGCGTACAGAAGAGAATATTGCGTCTGTTTCTGAGAGTGTGGCTGAAGACCGTGAAATGTCGATTCGTCGCCGTTCGCGCAATTGGGTTTGTGTTATTCGACCACATGGAAGATTTTACGCAAAGATCTTGGTGTAAAACCGTATAAAATACAGCTCGTGCAAGAACTGAAGCCGAACGATCTGCCACAACGTCGAATTTTCAGTGAATGGGCCCTAGAAAAGTTGGCAGAAAATCCGCTTTTTTATCGACAAATTTTGTTCAGCGATGAGGCTCATTTCTGGTTGAATGGCTACGTAAATAAGCAAAATTGCCGCATTTGGGGTGAAGAGCAACCAGAAGCCGTTCAAAAACTGCCCATGCATCCCGAAAAATGCACTGTTTGGTGTGGTTTGTACGCTGGTGGAATCATTGGACCGTATTTTTTCAAAGATGCTGTTGGACGCAACGTTACGGTGAATGGCGATCGCTATCGTTCGATGCTAACAAACTTTTTGTTGCCAAAAATGGAAGAACTGAACTTGGTTGACATGTGGTTTCAACAAGATGGCGCTACATACCACACAGCTCGCGATTCTATGGCCATTTTGAGGGAAAACTTCGGAGAACAATTCATCTCAAGAAATGGACCCGTAAGTTGGCCACCAAGATCATGCGATTTAACGCCTTTAGACTATTTTTTGTGGGGCTACGTCAAGTCTAAAGTCTACAGAATTAAGCCAGCAACTATTCCAGCTTTGGAAGACAACATTTCCGAAGAAATTCGGGCTATTCCGGCCGAAATGCTCGAAAAAGTTGCCCAAAATTGGACTTTCCGAATGGACCACCTAAGACGCAGCCGCGGTCAACATTTAAATGAAATTATCTTCAAAAAGTAAATGTCATGAACCAATCTAACGTTTCAAATAAAGAACCGATGAGATTTTGCAAATTTTATGCGTTTTTTTTTAAAAAAAAGTTATCAAGCTCTTAAAAAATCACCCGATATTTTTTTCTTTTTTTCTATTCAAATCTTTTTGTTCTTAATACTGGATTAACAGATTTCTTTTGTTTTTTGCTTACTCTACCAATTTTTCACCTGTATGAATTATGTATTTTAAGTTTTAATGCTCAATAAAATACAGTGTGTATGCATATCTGATATTGTATAGTTTTCAAAATTTTGTACACGGTTATTCGAAGTAAATATACTTAGTTCGTTATTTCATCTAACACGGTTTTCAGATGACATGGAACGTATCCCCATTTTACTATGTATAGGAAACGCATCTTTTTTACACGGTTTTTTTACACAGATTTCTGAGGAACGTATCTACCGTGTAAAAAAAGAGTAGAGTGTACTTATATTATTTCTTTGGCACATATGTCTGTATGTTTACGAAAGCATATGCAAGCCACATACATACATACATATGTACATACATTCATAATAACAAGTGTCGCACGCATCTTTCGCATGGCCGAAACTAAACGATCGCCGATTGTCACCGCTTCCCTTACTGCTCGAACATCTTCGCCGACAAGCTAACGTAAAATGTAAGCGTTAAACATTTAACGCAAATGGATAACCAAGAAAAGTGAGTAATTATGCAAATCTAATAAATGGGGTGATCAAATTGAAAGTAATTTATACTTCGCGGGTTTTTCGAATCGGTCAGTTCTTTTCTGTAAGCTGGTAGTACTGTTAGTGACATCTATGCTAAATTTCACGTCAAAATATTCATTAGTATTTGAGATACGCGTCGTTTCGTCAGGCTCTAAAAGTGAATTCTTTGATTTTTACTATGTCTGAATTTATTGAACAAAGAAGTGCGATAATGCACGATCTCATACTGCATTGGTTATTCGTAATCATTTCGCCATATTTTCAACTAATGTCGTGCCGCAACCACCGCATTCGCCTGATTTACCTTCGTGTAACTTCTGGTAATTCGTTGGCATAAGTATATTGCAGCGGGAGAGGAATTACTTTGAAGGAAATGAAATCGACAAAATTCACCTTTCAATTTGATTACAGTAGTATGTATACTAATTTCACTTATTTTTAACATTCCAAAATGTGAAAGAACAACTCAGGAGCATCTGCAGCATTACAAGGTATTATTTCAACATAAAAATATTTTTATGCGGGCATGTGTTAAATACATACAAACATATTAACAAATAAAATTTTGTCTGAATTATTTGAACATAAATATGTATATGTATATATATGTATAATGTATCTTTTTATTCATACTTAGAAGGAAGCAAAATGTACAAACACCGTAAGTTACATATTTATTGTAATAGACAAATACTTATATTTATAATAGATAACGCATTTGGAAGAATAGTTCCTCCATTCTATTTCAATAAAATAATTGAAAATATCTTTTAAAATATTGAAATTACCAGGTATTAAATTAGGTGTTTCTAATGCAGTTTGATACCCTGAAGTCAAATCTGAAAAATTAATTTTTCTGTCACCCATAGATGTTCTGTAACCTGCGGCTTAAGATTTTACAATATTTAAAATTTCATTATATAGCATCATTTCATATTTTCATAAGATCAGCGATTTATCCGGTCTGAATCGGTTTCCTGTTCTATGTTTGGATAGCAAAACGTTTTTAAATTCACATTATTTTACGTTTGAAATTTCAGATTTTTAGGTACAATGCCTAACCGGTGAGTAAATAGTGCCAACAGTTTTTGTTATGTGTGCAGAGAACTAACTTTTAAATCGCAAAAATGTAATTTTACTCCGTTTGAGCTAAAAGCTTATGAACTGTATTTTGGTGTTAAAGTTGGGAACCAAGACAAAGCATGGGTCCTTCATATCTGTTGTAAAACTTGTGGCACATTGTTAACAGCTTGATTAAAAGGTTCGAATCGTAAAATGCCCTGAAATACGAACCAAGAGTGCCTTTAAAAGCGTTGTTAAAAATTTTCTTCGAAATGTGAAAGCTGATAATTACAAAGGTCTTGTGACTGAACTACTTACTACCTATAAAAATGGATTGCAACATGTCCCTTAAAATTAAATTTCTGGACTCCTGGGTTTTTTCCCCGAAAATTTAGGGAACGTAAGTGACAAACGGTTCCACCAAGCCATATCTGCCATGGAGAAACGATACCAAGGCAAGTGGAGTGCCAGTTTGCTTGCCGATTACTGCTAGACATTGCTGTATCCGTTAATACCATGTTCAGACCGAAAATTTAAAAGATTAGATTGTATTTAAGCATTTCATAACCCAACAGTGTTCCTACTGCCATTGGAAAGATCAAAAAACAGCTGTTATTGTCATTCAAGAATTCACATCGCTTAATATTTATCAAAAGAAAAGATTGTCATATAGTATTTTAAAATAAAAAGACGGTTTTTTTAATATTTTCCATATAATAGAAATAATAGATGCATTTTTCCATTTGTTTAGTAGATTTTCAGATGAAATTAGATTCATTGCTTTAAAAAAAATTTGTTTGTTTACATTTTTTTCCCTTTGTAGTGTCTAAATCAGCTGTCATAATGTAACAGATTTCCAGTGCTGACAAATAGATTGCGCAAAATCAGAGTCGCACAGAGAGATTTAGCGTGGATCAGTTTCAAATCATTTCAATGAAGTGATTTGGAACTGTCATTTTTGTATGGCGAAATCTTGATAAATTTTTAAGATTAGTGGGATAATCCATTCAACAGCCGAAATCGTGTGATTAAGTGTCGGTCTGAACATGGTATAAGGGGGTATTTTCATGTAATCACTTCGAAAAATCAATTTTTTTTTATATTTTGACAGTAAAACCTATTGAAAACATGCTGTATTTGATAAGTTACAGCTCATAGTCGCCGACGTGTCGTAATCGACTGTCTACCAGGCACCATGACAAGTCTGCAGCCGCTACGTTTATAAACGCATTTTTCTCGAATCATTATTTTCTGAAACTGTCATGGTCCTAAAAAAAGTATTCAACCGATTGCTTTAAAATTTACATATGTTCTTCTACTCATTTATAGTTATCAGCCCTACCAGAATTGTTTATTTTCGAAAATATTTTCATATTTTTTTAAACGATTTTTAACGAAAATAAGCAAGATTTTCGTGACTTTTTTGAAGTTCAACATTTTTTTTAAATAAAATTGATTATGTTTGGTAGGGACGATAGCCGCAGAACTACTGAATAATAATCCATTCGATTTTTTTATTTCAGACAACATGAACAGCCGCTATCACCATGACCAGTAAACTACTTTTTTTGTTGGGGACTACTTTGATTTAAAAAAGATATATATTAAAAATGTAAAAAACGAAAAATAAATTTGTTTGTACATTTCAAAATACAAATAAAAATATATTAAAAAATTAAAATGATTGAATTTTGTTGTCGCATAAAAAAAAAATTCCTAAAAAGTGGTAAAATGTATGCGTTCACATGAGAATACCCCCTTAACAAAAAAACAAAATATCGCCGAAAAACATCGACAGTAACATTTTAAGGTAATTTTTGGTTAATAAAATAATATAACAATAATATATCTATCGCTGTTTTTTTAACAAAAATCCTCATAGCAAAAAAACTATAGGTGATAGAAGAAATCTGTAGCTATTTTCCGTATTTGTGGCAATTTTTACATAATAAACACTTTGTTCTGTTCATGTCACAAAAATCAAGTGGATTTTTGTTTACCAGTGTTATCAAAACAAACGATTTGGTATTGTGAGGTTTTCTTTCACACATCACAAATTTGTGAGGTAATTGTATGCATTTGAGCTTTTGAAATCTCGTCAGCAAACGGAAAACCTTACAAGTAACAAAACCCTTATAATAGTGGGGGTGGTGATTTTCGTGAGGGCATGAGAATAAGGCTGTTACATAACAGAAGGAAATATTGAGAACATGAGTATAAGTTAACGTATCACAGTAGCCCACAATAACAATGGCAGTTATGCCTGTCATTGCAACGCAAGCAACAACATCAAAAGTACGAGGCTAAAGTTGCAGACATAACAACGGAAACGCTTGCCAGTAGTAAACGACACCTACTGTCTCAAATCGTGAGAATTGCCGAATCAGCATTGCGAAATCATGCCGCAATCCACATGAGATGATGGCAAGTAAATTTGGTAGGTGTTAGGTATTCAGGTTCCAGCACCGAAAAATGAGTTGTAATAACTCGACTGTCATTAACGGCTGCCCTATATAGTAGGGAAATAAAATAACTTTCAATAAGCCTTGTGCTTTATTTACTGGCGCTCAACGTGGGGTTACGCGAAAAAAAATCATTCTAAAGGATTAGCCATTGTGGCCGTGGGTTCGGACACAGGCTGACTTCTAAACGCAGTTTGCAATGCAACACTGCAAACAGATGCGTTTACGTTTCAATGCAATACTTCACTGCAACACTGTTTTGTAAAATAATGCAATGACATTTTAAACGTTTATGAACGCAAAATTGGTTGGCCGAACATTGTTTGTTGTGTTTAATTAAATTATTGTGAAATGAATCTTCAGCAATCCTGCGCTTTTGTTTTGCAAAGCGCTTTAGAATTGGCTGAAACAAAAAATACAAGCAACACCACGTTAATTAAAAATATATTAAATAAAAGAAAGCGCCGGCTATTACATTATTAATGAATCGCGATTCAAAAAGAAGGATTCCTAAAACCTCAAATCAACATTGAAATTATGCAAGATGACGTATTTTACTCGTACTTTCGTATGACGAAGATCACATATAAAGTATTTGCTACTAAATGTTATTTTAAAAAATAATTCATATTTTTTGATTAAAGATATTACAGAGCATGATAAATCCTTGGTGGCCTCCACACACAACAGGACGAATTGGAATTTCATTGGAAAAATCATTACAAATAACGATTTTTAAGCTGGGCAACAATTGCTCTTTTAGAGACGTCAGCGATCGATAAAATTTTTGTTAAAATAAAGATGATCTACCGCTTAAAGGGAGATGTTATATAATTTCCAAAGACTGCAGCTGAACAAAAGCAAATCAGTGAAGAATTTTCATTTCTGCGCTTCAAACCATTCCCCTTTGTTCTAGGGTGCGTCGATGGAACATATGCTCCAATTTCACAACCAATCAAAGATGAAATCAGTTATCGTAACCGTAAGGGAACATACTCAATCCTTGTTGAACTAAATATTTGAAGTTTTTTACCCTAATAGCATTGACAGACGGCAGCGTTAAACCAGATTAATTGCATTTTTCGGGATAAAAAGTAAGTAATTTTAGAATTTTGCATTGCCTTCTAAACCAAAATTACTATCTTTGTTTTAATTTCAGATGACTGGCAGAAAAAAGCGTTCATATATACAATATTCCGAGGTAAAAAACGAATTTATTTTATTTATATAAACACATGCATTTATAAAGTTATTTTTTTTTTACCTCCGTTGCCATCACCATCATGTCCGCTGCCGCCTTCGTTGCCGTCACCATCGCCATCATGTCCGCTGCCACCTTCGTTGCCGTCACCATCGCCATCATGTCCACTGCCACCTTCCTTGCTGTCACCGTCGCCATCATGTCCGCTGCCACCTTCGTTGCCGTCACCATCACCGTCATGTCCGATGCCGTCACCATCACCTTCATCTGCAACAAGAAAACGTAATTTTAGCGCCGAGTTGTTAAGGGTTTTAAAAAAACAAACTGACTAATTAGAAAGGGTGTTCGACAGCACAATAATTTGTCCGAAAGGTTTTTAACCCTTATGGAGAAGGGAACTTTAAGTTTAAAATAATTTTATCGTTTTTTCTAGTCCTAAACCATTATTTGGAGGATGGAGTCATGTGTAGAAGTTCACGCAAGTGAGGAAAGTTCTCTGATCGCCATTCACTTGGGAGTGGCCAGAAACGATTCTTTTACACATGGCTCAAGCAGCTCACTACTTCCGGTCTTTGACCAAGTATCCTCTGGGTAGCCTAAGAACATCCGTTCGAAGGCGAGCTAAAGTGAGAAGGCGAAACATTCCCTACAAGGGTTGTGCGCTGGGTTTGGGACCCGCCACGTAAAAACACCCCAGTGAAGAGCTACAACCAGCCTCGGATGAGAGACCCCCTTTTGATGACGACCATGGCAAACGAAATAAGGACTACGAATTGAGGGCATGCACCTGGAATGTCCGGTCCCCAATTGGGAAGGTGCCGCTGCCCAGCTGGTTGATGTCCTCGTAAAGACAAAGGCTGACATCACCGCCGTCCAAGAAATGCGATGGACGGGACAAGGACAGAGACGAGTAGGTCCTTGTGACATTTACTACAGTGGCCATATAAAGGAGCGCAAGTTTGGTGTAGGATTCGTGGTGGGAGAGAGACTCCGTCGCCGAGTACTATCATTCACTGCGGTGAATGAACGTCTAGCCACAATCCGCATCAAAGCGAGGTTCTTCAACATATCGCTGATCTGCGCCCACGCCCCGACGGAAGAGAAGGACGATGTGACCAAAGATGCCTTCTATGAGTGCTTGGAGCGCGCTTATGAGAGCTGCCCCCGCCACGATGTCAAAATCGTGCTTGGCGACTTTAACGCCAGGGTGCGCAAAGAAGGTATATTTGGCACTACGGTCGGTAAATTCAGCCTCCACGACGAAACATCCCCAAATGGGTTGAGGCTGATTGACTTCGCCGGGGCCCGAAATATGGTTATCTGTAGTACTAGATTCCAGCATAAGAAGATTCATCAAGCTACCTGGCTGTCTCCGGATCGATAAACTACCAACCAGATCGATCATGTTGTGATAGACGGAAGACACGTCCCCAGTGTTTTAGATGTGCGTGCGCTCCGAAGTCCTAACATCGACTCGGACCACTATCTTGTTGCAGCTAAGATTCGCACTCGCCTCTGTGCAGCAAAAAACGCACGCCAACAAACACAAGGAAGGTTCGACGTCGAGAAGCTGCAATCACAACAGACAGCCGAACGATTTTCTACTCGGCTTGCACTCCTGCTCTCTGAGAGCACTCGTCAACAACTCGGTATAAGGGAACTGTGGGACGGCATTTCAAACTCCTTACGTACAGCTGCAACCGAAACCATTGGTTTCGGAAAGTGCAAAAGAACAGCTGGTACGACGAGGAGTGCCGTGTCGCAGCGAAGAGAAAACAGGCTGCCTACCTCGCAACGTTACGATCGACCACTACACGTGCGGGATGGGATAGATACCGAGAGTTGAAGAGGGAAGCGAGACGCATTTGTAGACAGAAGAAGAAAGAGGCTGAAATGCGTGAGTACGAAGAGCTTGATAAGCTGGCCGACAGGGTAATGCTCGAAAATTCTACGAAAAATGCGGCGGCTTACGGAAGGTTTCAAGACCGGAGCGTATTCCTGTAGAACCCCAAAGGTGATCTAGTCACTGATGCCCAGAGCATACTTAAATTATGGAGGAACACTTCTCCAGCCTGCTGAATGGCAGTGAACGCACAACACCAGGAGAAGGAGAACCCGATTCCCCAATCGATGACGATGGAGCAGACGTTCCATTACCCGACCATGAAGAAGTTCGAATAGCAATTGCCCGCCTGAAGAACAACAAAGCGGCAGGGGCCGACGGATTGCCGGCCGAGCTATTCAAACACGGCGGCGAAGAACTGATAAGGTGCATGCATCAGCTTCTTTGCAAAATATGGTCGGACGAAAGCATGCCCAACGATTGGAATTTAAGTGTGCTATGCCCAATCCATAAAAAAGGAGACCCCACAATCTGCGCCAACTACCGTGGGATTAGCCTCCTCAACATCGCATATAAGGTTCTATCGAGCGTATTGTGTGAAAGATTAAAGCCCACCGTCAACAAACTGATTGGACCTTATCAGTGTGGCTTCAGACCTGGCAAATCAACAACCGACCAGATATTCACCATGCGCCAAATCTTGGAAAAGACCCGTGAAAGGAGAATCGACACACACCACCTCTTCGTCGATTTCAAAGCTGCTTTCGACAGCACGAAAAGGAGCTGCCTTTATGCCGCGATGTCTGAATTTGGTATCCCCGCAAAACTAATACGGCTGTGTAAACTGACGTTGAACAACACGAAAAGCTCCGTCAGGATCGGGAAGGACCTCTCCGAGCCGTTCGATACCAAACGAGGTTTCAGACAAGGCGACTCCTATCGTGCGACTTCTTCAACCTGCTCCTGGAGAAAATAGTTCGAGCTGCAGAACTAAACAGAGAAGGTACCATCTTCTATAAGAGTGTACAGCTGTTGGCGTATGCCGACGATATTGATATCATCGGCCTCAACACCCGCGCCGTTAGTTCTGCTTTCTCTAGACTGGACAAGGAAGCACAGAAAATGGGTCTGGTAGTGAACGAGGGCAAGACGAAGTATCTCCTGTCATCAAACAAACAGTCGTCGCATTCGCGACTTGGCACTCACGTCACTGTTGACAGTCATAACTTTGAAGTCGTAGATAATTTCGTCTATCTTGGAACCAGCGTAAACACCACCAACAATGTCAGCCTAGAAATCCAACGCAGGATATCTCTTGCCAACAGGTGCTACTTCGGACTGAGTAGGCAATTGAGAAGCAAAGTCCTCTCGACAAACAAAAACCAAACTCTATAAGTCACTCATAATTCCCGTCCTGCTGTATGGTGCAGAGTCTTGGACGATGTCAACAACGGATGAGTCGACGTTGCGAGTTTTCGAGAGAAAAGTTCTGCGAAAGATTTATGGTCCTTTGCGCGTTAGCCACGGCGAATACCGCATTCGATGGAACGATGAGCTGTACGAGATATACGACGACATTGACATAGTTCAGCGAATTAAAAGACAGCGGCTACGCTGGCTAGGTCATGTTGTCCGGATGGGCGAAAACACTCCAGCTCTGAAAATATTCGACGCAGTACCCGCCGGGGAAGCAGAGGAAGAGGAAGACCTCCACTCCGTTGGAAGGACCAAGTGGAGAAGGACCTGGCTTCGCTTGGAATATCCAATTGGCGCCACGTAGCGAGAAGAAGAAACGACTGGCGCGCTGTTGTTAACTCGGCTATAATCGCTTAAGCGGTTTCTACGCCAATTAAGAAGAAGAAACCATTATTTAATGAAATGTTTTGTTATTTTCTAGTCTTAAAACATTACATAATGTAACAAAAAATGAATTTAAATAAAAAATTATCTCTTTAAAAATGGATGTTTGTAATTATGTGTACTAATATTTGTTTTCTGCTAATCGATACATCTATACTCACGAAAACTCAGAGCTATTGCATTTCTAATAGCCGATGCTGTTACATCATTTTCCCCAGCTCTTGTAGTGTGATGTGGTTGAATTTCTGTACTTATTTCTGCAGCATCTTGGATCCACGAAGAAGGAATTTCATCATTTTGAATTTTTAGAAAATTGTGCAAAATACAGCATGCATGTATAATAACGTTAACGTTTTTTGGAGCTACCGGTAAACCTCTGCCAATTTTTCTAAATCGAGCTTTTAGTTGACCGAAAGCATTCTCTATAACTCTGCGACATTTGGATAAACGATAGTTAAATATTTTTTCTTACACTGGTTGATTTGGTGAGTATGGAAAAGGCTTCATCATATAACGCGACAATCGAAGGGCTAAATCGCCAATAAGTAATACGGGGACATGAACATCTCCAATCATTTTGATGCTCTGAGCAAATATATCAGCGGTTTCATGGAATTTTTTTAAGGAACTACCTTCAAAAATGCACGAATCGTTATTTCTTCCAGTTGACCCAACATATATGTATGTAAATTTTGATCTATAAAACAGTGAAAGAATTTATATAAATATTTCCAATAAGTACTATATATTAAATTTACCTATAGTCACAACTTGCCAGCAGAACAACCGAATACCACCCCTTATAATTGTAATAATCGATCGCATCTTCCTTTTTCGGCTGAACCTCAATGTGGCAGCCATCTATTGCTCCAAAACATTGCGGAAAACCAAGGTGTGCAAAACCTTGTACATTTCGCTCTACTTCTTCTGTGCTTGGGGGATAGGAATTGATGCAATCCGATAAATTTGTGCACACAGCTTTGCAAAAATCCACAACTATTTCCCCAACTGTGGTGCGTCCTACGCCAAATAAACTTGCTACAGTTCTGTATTACGCTGAAGAACCTAACGCATACAACGCAATAGCCACTCTTTTCTGAAGTGGAATGCAAAGTCGCATGTTGCTGTTGGACTTTCCGATTTCCTTAACCTTTTCACATATTTTGTGAAAAGCTTCTTTGTTTAGACGAAAGTTTTCTTTAAATCGGATGTCATCCATCTTTTTGACATCGTACTCCCAAAAACTGCCATTGCGGTTCTTTTATTAATAACCTATATATGAGGGGTATAAAATATTAATATTCAATATATAATATACTAAACTTACAAATTTCCAGGCGCTTCTTTCCCTTATTTCCGAAGACGCCACTTTGGTACTGGTTTCCAGTATCGCTTTTGTCAACTCATTCATCGTTTTAATCTTTTGAAGCAGGTTCACTAGTAATGTTTTTATTCTTTTGTTTAACAAATTGTGGTCTTGCACCATCTGTGCGGCTAACAATCGCAATTCTTGTCTTCTATCCATTTTTGTTTTATCAAATTGAAAATGTTATTAATATGCCAATCAGCTGTTCGCTAACTCGCATCGCTGCTGTCTGTCACCTATAAATTTGGATCTGATTAAGTGCGCAGTTAATCAAGGTTAACGCTGTCGTCTGTCAAGGCTATAACTTATAATTTTTTAAGTTTAATACTTTTTTGCAAGGCTATTGTCGACAGTCGCATGAAATTCATAGATGTATTTATTGGTTGCCCCGGTTCATGCCATGACGCATCGGTAAGGCAAATGAGTTCTATCAGGAAGGCCATTATTAATATAGAAGTTAATATTTATTCCAATTACCATTTTTTGGGCGATGGAGGTTATCCTTTGGATAAGTTTATTATGGTACCTTATCGTGATAACGGATTCTTAACACCAATGCAAATGAAGTATAATGTAATTCTAAGCTCAACTCGGGTTGTTGTGGAACAGGCATTTGGCGTTTTAAAAAAGAAATTTAAAATACTAAAATATATTGAAGTTCAACGTCCATATATGCCAAAATTAGTAACAATGGCATGTATGATATTTCATAACATTATTATTGTAAATGAAGGCAGCAATACCGATGAGATAATAGAAGAAAAAAACATCATCGAATTTGAAACGCTCGAGGAAACCACTTTATCAGGACCGAGAGATGCAAAAGCAGTGAGAGATGTGTTGGCAACTTTATTATCAGCCCAGTACGTAAGTATGTACCTATATCAATTAAATTATAAGTTAAGAGCATTTTGTTTTAACATGTTTTATTGAATTCAATTCATAACAATAAATTTATTGCATTGATATTTGGTTTTAATTAAACTTAAAAAGACTTCAGCCTATTAGAGAAAACAAATTAAGAATTATTGTGAATTTTCTACAATTCTCTGGAATAAGGTACGAATTTCATTTATCTCAGCTACTTTCTCTTTTTCCACCGCAATTTTTTCTGTCTCCATGTCCAGCAGCTTCTTCATAATTTTGGCATCTGCCTCAGATTCTTTGTTCAAAAAATCCAAAACTTCGCAACGTTTTCGTTTTATTACACACCTTGAAGTTGTGATATCTGCAGGTGTCGCATCTGAGTTCATTGTCGAGTGGCTATCGGTCGGTGTCGAAGGGCCATCACTTGTTAAATCTTCTATTAAATTATGAAGTGAACTTTTGACCATTTCACTTAGCACAAGAACGCTACTGGGGCTGCCAAAGATCTTTGTAGAACTCTCACCAGATGTGTTGTTACGTTTCTTGATTCTTTTAGATGTGCCCATTATGTTGATAAAACAGCTAGTCGCTTCATCTTTAGAAAATGGAAATGTGCTATCAACATCCCGAATCTTCCGCATTATTTGTTCCCAAATTGTATTCCTTTTTTTCTTCTTTTCACTATAAGTATACATTTCATCATATAACTACAATCATTATAATATTATATGAATTAAGACTTCAATACATATTTCTTGTATAAAAATTTAACTTACCATAATATATCCGTCATTTCAACCGCCAAAAAAACCATAAGCATCACAAACGAAAACAATGCATAAATTCGACATCTGTTGCGCATTGAAAAGAGTTGCCATGCAATAATGAACTCAAGGCATTGCCAAAAATAAAGCAAAGGCATTTGTGAACTTTATGCATTCCAGTGTTGCATTGCAAACTGCGTTTATGAAGTCAGCCACACAAACTTTTAGAAAAACTATTAGTGTGAAATTAAAACTTCGTATGTGAAAATAAATAAAACTGTTTATTTGAAAGCAAAGCCTTTCTGTTAAAACAATTATTTACGTGAAATTAAAACTGCTGGTGTGAAAAGAAAGTTATTCTTAGGAAAACAGAACCATTTTCGTGAAGACAAACAAACAAAAAGAGGAAACAATTTCAAGGACACCATTTATTTGGACAGGACCAATAATGAAGCTGTGCCCGAAATATGGTTATCTGTAGTACTAGATTCCAGCATAAGAAGATTCATCAAGCTACCTGGCTGTCTCCGGATCGAAAAACTACCAACCAGATCGATCATGTTGTGATAGACGGAAGACACGTCTCCAGTGTTTTAGACGTGCGTGCGCTCCGAGGTCCTAACATCGACTCGGACCACTATCTTGTTGCAGCTAAGATTCGCACCCGCCTCTGTGCAGCAAAAAACGCGCGCCACCAAACACAAGGAAGGTTCGACGTCGAGAAGCTGCAATCACAACAGACAGCCGAACATTTTCTACTCGGCTTGCACTCTGCTCTCTGAGAGCACTCGTCAACAACTCGGTATAAGGAACTGTGGGACGGCATTTCAAACTCCTTACGTACAGCTGCAACCGAAACCATTGGTTTTCGGAAAGTGCAAAAGAACAGCTGGTACGACGAGGAGTGCCGTGTCGCAGCGGAGAGAAAACAGGCTGCCTACCTCGCAACGTTACGATCGACCACTACACGTGCGGGATGGGATAGATACCGAGAGTTGAAGAGGGAAGCGAGACGCGGAGCGTATTGTGTGAAAGATTAAAGCACACCGTCAACAAACTGATTGGACCTTATCAGTGTGGCTTCAGACCTGGCAAATCAACAACCGACCAGATATTCACCATGCGCCAAATCTTGGAAAAGACCCGTGAAAGTAGAATCGACACACACCACCTCTTCGTCGATTTCAAAGCTGCTTTCGACAGCACGAAAAGGAGCTGCCTTTATGCCGCGATGTCTGAATTTGGTATCCCCGCAAAACTAATACGGCTGTGTAAACTGACGTTGAGTAACACCAAAAGCTCCGTCAGGATCGAGAAGGACCTCTCCGAGCCGTTCGATACCAAACGAGGTTTCAGACAAGTGCGACTTTTTCAACCTGCTTTTGGAGAAAATAGTTCGAGCCGCAGAACTAAATAGAGAAGGTACCATCTTCTATAAGAGTGTACAGCTGCTGGCTTATGCCGATGATATTGATATCATCGGCCTCAACACCCGCGCCGTTAGTTCTGCTTTCTCCAGGTTGGACAAGGAAGCACAGAAAATGGGTCTGGCAGTGAACGAGGGCAAGACGAAATATCTCCTGTCATCAAACAAACAGTCGTCGCATTCGCGACTTGGCTCTCACGTCACTGTTGACAGTCATAACTTTGAAGTCGGAGATAATTTCGTCTATCTTGGAACCAGCGTAAACACCACCAACAATGTCAGCCTAGAAATCCAACGCAGGATAACTCTTGCCAACAGGTGCTACTTCGGACTGAGTAGGCAATTGAGAAGCAAAGTCCTCTCTCGACAAACAAAAACCAAACTCTATAAGTCACTCATAATTCCCGTCCTGCTGTATGGTGTAGAGTCTTGGACGATGTCAACAACGGATGAGTCGACGTTGCGAGTTTTCGAGAGAAAAGTTCTGCGAAAGATTTATGGTCCTTTGCGCGTTAGCCACGGCGAATACCGCATTCGATGGAACGATGAGCTGTACGAGATATACGACGACATCGACATAGTTCAGCGAATTAAAAGACAGCGGCTTCGCTGGCTAGGTCATGTTGTCCGGATGGACGAAAACACTCCAGCTCTGAAAATATTCGACGCAGCACCGCCGGGGAAGCAGAGGAAGAGGAAGACCTCCACCCGTTGGAAGGACCAAGTGGAGAAGGACCTGGCTTCGCTTGGAATATCCAATTGGCGCCACGTAGCGAGAAGAAGAAACGACTGGCGCGCTGTTGTTAACTCGGCTATAATCGCTTAAGCGGTTTCTACGCCAATTAAGAAGAAGAAGTAGAGTGCTCATTATGTAATATTTGTAATAGGAAGAGTACAAAAAATATTAATTGAATAAATATTGTAACAAAGTGACCAGAAAATATAAAAATATTAGCTGCAGAAATATTGTAACATAGTGACTTGGAAGACACACAAATTCGGATTTTTAAGAAATCCTGAAGCAATTTCAGACGAGATTAATTTTTTAGGTAATCCCTGCTACCATATCTTGGCAGGACATTTCAAGGATAACCTCAAAAATTTCTAGTTGACACCGGTACATCGATAATTTTACCTACACTTAACCCTGGTCGAGACCAACGGTCTGATACACTTAGTAGAGACCAATGGTGCTTGGCTAGGCCAAGTGGTGTTTACATAAATTTGAATGGAAAATACGTGTTGTATTTACGCTCATATACAATATAGATACATTTTTGAAATTTCTTACCTCTCGATTTGGTTGAAACCAAATTGACTGCCTTGTTCACGCTTGGCGTGGCAATAGCGTTCACAAAAAATGTAACATTTTGAGAAAAATTACATTTTTCTTAACCTTTAAAACGCTCTAGCGGCTAAAGTATTTGACCTAGATAAACATACAAACCAATTTGGACATGTAACAAACATGAAAACAGATAAATCAACCGTGCGAAGTGATAGAAACATACCAAAATTCATATATTTTCATACAAAATATATGGGGTCTAGTCAAGCACCATTGGTGCACTAAGGTGTAATATTATAATATCCTTTTTTCGTCCTTTTCCATACGATATCCTTGAATTTTTTTTCCTGAATTCTCTAGACAATAAAATTCTAGGAAGCTACCTGGAAGCGCAAGTCGTTTGCTATACTCTAAATATATTTAAATAACATTTAAAAACAAAGTATGCCTGGCCAGACCAGAGGGTCCCGATGAGGGTTAACACGTTTGATGATTTGGATGATTTGAAGGAATTCTACTTTTTTCAGATGGTTTGGAAAAACTAATTAATTTCCATTATAGCGACGTTAATAACGTAATTGTAAAAGAAGATGTCGAACGACTAAAGGCGAAATACGCAGCCGTATCAGACGACGCAGGGAAAAGAAAACTACGAATGGTCACAGGTTTCAAAAAACAAAGCGAAAAGACTATTAGCGACAAATACCCGATTCCCGACACATTCGTAATTCTTGAAATTTTCTAATGATTACAAAACGCATTTGCAAGACGTCAGCCGGGTATTGGAAAAATTAAATTCAGCCAACATCAGAGTTTTCTTAGAAAAACCCTAATATTTTAAATCATCTCGACAAAGATGCTTATGAAGCGTTTCAAAAGATCAAAGACATTCTATCTTCAGAATACATATTTCTTCTTTATCCTGACGCCTTGGATGCAGTACTTTCACAAGGTGACAGACCCATCACGAACATTAATGCAAACTGAAGAAAACTATGTAACAAATGAGAGAGAACTCCTCGCGATTATTTGGGTCCTTCAAAAATTAATAAATTATCTATATGGAGCAAATAATATTAACATATTCACTGATCTCCAACCGCTTATCTATTCGTTATCAGATAAAAACTCTAACGAAAAATTGAAAAGTTGAAGAGCCTTTGTGAAAGAGTTCTCCTCCAAATTTAATTACAAACCAGTCAAGGAAAACGTTGTCGCAGATTCGTTGTCAAGACAACACATAAACAGTTTAAAACAAAATTCTATGCCCAGCTCAGGCGACGAAATTGTTGACAGCGAAAATTCATCCACAGAAATAATTTCCACGGTTATAAATCGGATAATACAAATTTAAAAACTACAAAAATTCGATACCAATCAACAATTAGATACATATTATTTTTCAAAATATAGACGAAATTTTGGATCAAGCCGTATCAACCCAAATTGAATAAAATGAGACGCGTTTGGTTCGGATTTAAAAATGTACTCAGCTCTGGTTGCCCAGACCTCTTTTATTTATAAAATTTCTTATCCTAATTTGTGTATGCACCACATGCAGAGTACATACACCAATCTTAATACTAATCTATTGTACATACTGAAGTATGTACACTAGGGTGATTCAAAAAAATTTTTTTTTTTTTTTTCAATTGGTACTCGCAAAAATAGGTTCCTAGACACCTCTAAGAAAGCCTCTCCAAATATGAGTTTTTATTTGTAACGGGAAGGTCCTCCGCCTAACGGTTTTCTATTTTTTCTTATTATCAGATAGAAAAATTTATATCTCTGCTTCCAACTACTTGAAAAATATCTTGTTAATTAGGTTTTGTAGGAAATTGAATGCTCTAAAATATGGTCTCTCATAATTTTTTCGTAAACCCAACCGTTTAAAAGATATTAACGGTTGAAATTTGACTATTTTTGGAAAAATTCTTTATTTCTTATTAATTTTATAACTCAATGAAAAAAAGTTATTATGAATGATAAAACACACAGTTTTGTAGGAAATTTACTGCTCTATAAAAATGGTCTACTATGATTTTTCGATTAAGTTAAGCGTTTACGAGATATTCATCGTCAAACATCAATGAATATTAAGGTGGATCACAAAAAAAAAATTTTTTTTTTCGTTTGATACTCTGAAAATAGGTTCCTAGACACCTCTAAGAATACCTCTCCAAAAATCTATTCATAATAATTTTTTTTTATTGAGTTATAAAATTAATAAGAAATAAAAAATTTTCTCAAAAATAATCAAACTTTAACTGTTAATATCTTTTAAACGGTTGGGTTTACGAAAAAATCATAAGAGACCATATTTTAGAGCATTCAATTTCCTACAAAACCTAATTAACAAGATATTTTTTCAAGTAGTTGGAAGCGAGATATAAATTTTTCTATCTGATAATAAGAAAAAATGGAAAACCGTTAGGCGGAGGACCTTCCCGTTGCAATTAAAAACTCATATTTGGAGAGGCTTTCTTAGAGGTGTCTAGGAACCTATTTTTGCGAGTACCAATTGAAAAAAAAATAAAAATTTTTTTTGAATCACCCTAATGTACACATATCTTAAACCTAAGTGTTCTCAACGGCATACACACTATTTCTTATCTTTTAATAGTTTAGGATCATTTCCTTTCCTTTACATTGAGTGCATTAAATATTGCAGTCCCTAATCAATATGCCTGTTCAAACATATTGAACAGGCTTATCTTCGCCAGTGTTGAGGCAGTACAAAGCAATACATAAACAACGCATAGAGATAAGTACATATAATACATTTATATGAGGCACGTATGCATTTATATGCAATACGTATGCACTCAACAATTAACAACAAAGATATTTACTTTAAGATAACATATTGACTTAAGATATGTATTTAGGCAATTGAATACAAATGTGCATGTGCACTTGAAAACAACTCTATACCATGTAACATAAACAATACCCGAAATTATGTTATGTGTTAGCGATAATGCATACAAATATTTGACATATGAGATCCGTTTCTATACAGATTTATCTCATTTACAATTGTAGCCGTTAAGAACTGTTCAGAAATCTGAACATACTGCCCACGTTGAAGTGTTTACTTCAAAATAATTCAAGTATTTATAAATCTTAGGCATGTTAATTACATTTTTAATTACAAGATTGGCTGATCGAACTCGTTATAATTTTTCTAATATAAACTATTTTTATTGTATACTTTTTAAATGTTTAATATAATTTTCATTTGCTAATATTAATAACTAATTTCTAAAAATATATCCTCCTATGGGATATACGTTCCTTGCTGCGTTGCAGATGCGTCGTAGGATTATTGTTAAGATTACACCACCAGCAAT
This sequence comes from Bactrocera tryoni, assembly GCF_016617805.1. Classification (NCBI taxonomy): domain Eukaryota; kingdom Metazoa; phylum Arthropoda; class Insecta; order Diptera; family Tephritidae; genus Bactrocera; species Bactrocera tryoni. The sequence goes on along the minus strand of NW_024395824.1, from coordinate 9,666,357 downwards.
TAAAATATCCATGTATTAGGTGAGGAGAGCTGTAACCAAAATTCTTGCGTTGGCATAATATTGACTTCACAAAGTTAAGTGGTATGCCTGTTTTATTTTTATACTCTCGCAACAATGTTGCTAAGGAGAGTATTATAGTTTTGTTCACATAACGGTTGTTTGTAAGTCCTAAAACTAAAAGAGTCAGGATATATAGGGTTATATATACCAAAGTGATCAGGGTGACGAGTAGAGTCGAAATCCGGATGTCTGTCTGTCCGTCCGTCTGTCCGTCCGTCCGTGCAAGCTGTAACTTGAGTAAAAATAGAGATATCATGATGAAACTTGGTACACGTATTTCTTGGCTCCATAAGAAGGTTAAGTTAAAAGGTGGGCAAAATCGGCCCACTGCCACGGGCTAAGCCATAAATTAAAATTAAGAAATCAAAGAATATGTCCGCACCTAAAAGTAAATCAATTTTACCCGGAACACCAAATGAAGGGTCGGCCAGTTTTATATTCTCTGGAATTTTTTTTACTTTTATGTGTTCTGTGGGCACATTCGACACAATCTTTTCTACAACCATAGTGTCTAAATTTGTTTCGAAAGGATCTTTTAATGACTTTAAATGAAGATTAACTCTTTCATTTGTATTTGTCTTGTTTTGACCAACTCCTTCAATGGTCATAAGATTCTCTCTTGGAAGGAAGTTTTAATTTATTTTTTAGTTCTTTGGTTATAAGGTGAACTTGAGACCCACTATCTAATAAAGCACGTGCTTTTATTACTCTTCCATCACGACCTTTTATACCAACAATTGCTGTGGTTAGCAGGACATGTTTAGAATCATTTTTTAATTTATCATTTTTTGTATTTTTAATCACTGTGCTTTTCGCTTTAACGGATTTGTCTTTGTGGAGCCATAAATGATGGTTTCCTTGACATGTGAGGCAACTATCGCCTTTACAATCTTTTATATTGTGCCCTGATTTAAGACATTTGGTGCATAATTTGTTTTTAATTACTGCATCCCATTTGTCTTCAGTAGACAGAGCTTTAAATTTATAACAATAAAATATATTGTGTGAATTATTACATCCCATTATGCATTTAAATTCTGCATTTTGAGATTTTGGTGATGTTTTTGAAGCTTGTGCTGCTTCTAGCGCATTCCCTTCATGATTCAGAAACGATTGTAGTGAATTTAAGCTAGGTATTTCCTTAGGGTTTTTAAGGGAATTTTCATACCTAAGTCTTAAATTGTTGTCTAATTTTTGCACAAGCATATAATTTAATAAAGCTTGCAACAAATTATCTGCAGACAAACTGAGACTTTCCAATGCTTGTGTACTTTCAGAAATTTTTTCTTGAAATTTTCGTACACTAAAAGCCGTCTCAGTCACTACTGGTGCATCTAAAATTTGTTTGAAACAAGTGTTTGCGAGTAACCTTCTATTCGTAAATTTTTCATTAAGAAGGTTCCAAACGCTGAACTGAAAAAATTTGTCGAGGTTGAAGACAGAATTTGCAATACAACTTGCAGCCGATCCTCTTAATTTTGTTTTTAAAATACACATTTTATATGTGTCAAACATTTTGACAGACCTACGAGTTGCTCAAACAGACAGCACAAAAAAGTTTGCCAGTGACGTAATCTCCTGAAAAGATGGGAATGTCTACTTGAGGCAGCGTAAAATTAGTAGCATTTTTTTTGCTAATGGACTTTTAATTTAAGTTTGTAAAATCTATTTCTTAAATCATAGAATTTACTCGTTAACTCATCATTTTCGTGCTGGCTAACCAAATTCAAGCACAGTATCACGAGTTTTTTCTATAAGTCTCTCTATACTGTCTAGAGAGACTGAAGCTGGATTTAATTCGCAGTCTTCAATGTTCTTTTCTAATTCTGTTAATAAGAGGTGAAGCCTGCGAGACTAAACTCCAAGATTTGAAAGGCATTCCATTTTCCTGGGAGTACTATTTTCTTTAATAATAGCGATCACTTCGCTTAACTTGGCGTGCGCTGTCAAATAAAGCGTGCCTACCGAACCTTCTACGTCATTTTTAAAATAATTATCTTTTTTATTTTTGGGATCTTTGGATAATTCTAAATGGTGTCGTTGAAACTCTGACCATTTTTTGTCCAAACTATCCAGGAGTTTTTCCAAATTTATTAAACCTTCATTTATATCCATACTCATGGACTTAAATTGAAGTTTTTGCAGTTCTTCTGCTAATTTTATTTGGTTCTCCATTTTCCCAAAAATAAAATAAACAATCTTGTATATGAATTATAAAAAAAAAAAAAAATGGAAGATGCTCTTACCTTGTTCAAATATGGATGTGGAATGTGTTGCTGTAAATTTGGTAATTTTTTTTTTTGATATTATTATAATATAAACATATAATAAATATGTATTAATTTTTTTTTTAACACTTTTTTTTTTAACACTTTTTTTTAAGACTCTTTCACTTTCACTGTAGGATTTTGAGAACTTTTTTTTTTATATATTATTATTGTTTTTTTTTACAGAATATTTCACTTTCACTCGCGTGTTCACCAATGTATTAAAATAAGACGCGTTTGGTTCGGATTTAAAAATGTACTCAGCTCTGGTTGCCCAGAGCTCCTTTATTTATAAAATTTCTTATCCTAATTTGTGTATGCACCACATGCAGAGTACATACACCAATCTTAATACTAATCTATTGTACATACCGAAGTATGTACACATATCTTAAACATAAGTGTTCTCAACGGCATACACACTATTTCTTATCTTTTAATAGTTTAGGATCATTTCCGTTCCTTTACATTGAGTGCATTAAATATTGCAGTCTCTAATCAATATGCCTGTTCAAATATATTGAACAGGCTTATCTTCGCCAGTGTTGAGGCAGTACAAAGCAATACATAAACAACGCATAGAGATACATACATATAATACATTTATATAAGGCACGTATGCATTTATATGCAATACGTATGCACTCAACAATTAACAACAAAGATATTTACTTAAGATAACATATTGACTTAAGATATGTATTTAGGCAATTGAATACAAATGTGCATGTGCACTTGAAAACAACTCTATACCATGTAACATAAACAATACCCGAAATTATGTTATGTGTTAGCGATAATGCATACAAATATTTGACATATGAGATCCGTTTCTATACAGATTTATCTCATTTACAATTGTAGCCGTTAAGAACTGTTCAGAAATCTGAACATACTGCCCACGTTGAAGTGTTTACACTTCAAAATAATTCAAGTATTTATAAATCTTAGGCATGTTAATTACATTTTTAATTACAAGATTGGCTGATCGAACTCGTTATAATTTTTCTAATATAAACTATTTTTATTGTATACTTTTTAAATGTTTAATATAATTTTCATTTGCTAATATTAATAACTAATTTCTAAAAATATATCCTCCTATGGGATATACGTTCCTTGCTGCGTTGCAGATGCGTCGTAGGATTATTGTTAAGATTACACCACCAGCAATTAAAATATCCATGTATTAGGTGAGGAGAGCTGTAACCAAAATTCTTGCGTTGGCATAATATTGACTTCACAGTTAAGTGGTATGCCTGTTTTATTTTTATACTCTCGCAACAATGTTGCTAAGGAGAGTATTATAGTTTTGTTCACATAACGGTTGTTTGTAAGTCCTAAAACTAAAAGAGTCAGATATAGGGTTATATATACCAAAGTGATCAGGGTGACGAGTAGAGTCGAAATCCGGATGTCTGTCTGTCCGTCCGTCTGTCCGTCCGTCCGTGCAAGCTGTAACTTGAGTAAAAATAGAGATATCATGATGAAACTCTTTCATTTGTATTTGTCTTGTTTTGACCAACTCCTTCAATGGTCATAGATTCTCTCTTGGAAGGAAGTTTTAATTTATTTTTTAGTTCTTTGGTTATAAGGTGAACTTGAGACCCACTATCTAATAAAGCACGTGCCTTTATTATTCTTCCATCACGACCTTTTATACCAACAATTGCTGTGGTTAGCAGAACATGTTTAGAATCATTTTTTAATTTATCATTTTTTGTATTTTTAATCACTGTGCTTTTCGCTTTAACGGATTTGTCTTTGTGGAGCCATAAATGATGGTTTCCTTGACATGTGAGGCAACTATCGCCTTTACAATCTTTTATATTGTGCCCTGATTTAAGACATTTGGTGCATAATTTGTTTTAAGTCTCAGTCACTACTGGTGCATCTAAAATTTGTTTGAAACAAGTGTTTGCGAGTAACCTTCTATTCGTAAATTTTTCATTAAGAAGGTTCCAGGCAACTGAAAAATTTGTCGAGGTTGAAGGCAAATTTGCAATACAACTTGCAGCCGATCCTCTTAATTTTGTTTTTAAACTACACATTTTATACATATGTATGTGTCTGAAACATTTTGAGAGACTACGAGTTGCTCAAACAATTCTCTAAAAGTTTGCCACTGAGCGTAATCTCCTGAAAAGATGGGAATGTCTACTTGAGGCAGCGTAAAATTAGTAGCATTTTTTTTGCTAATGGATTTTAATTTAAGTTTGTAAAATCTATTTCTTAAATCATAGAATTTACTCGTTAACTCATCATTTTCGTACTGGCTAATAAATTCAAGCACAGTATCACGAGTTTTTTCTATAAGTCTCTCTATACTGTTTAGAGAGACTATTTCGTTTAATTCGCAGTCTTCAATATTCTTTTCTAATTCTGTTAATAAGAATTGAAGCCTGCGAACTAAACCAGGATTTGGAGAGCATTCCATTTTCCTGGGAGCACTATTTTCTTTAATAATAGCGATCAATTCGCTTAACTTGGCGTGCGCTGTCAAATAAAGCGTGCCTACCGAACCTTCTACGTCATTTTTAAAATAATTATCTTTTTTATTTTTGGGATCTTTGGACAATTCTAAATGGTTTCGTTGAAAATCTGCCCATTTTTTGTCCAAACTATCCAGGAGTTTTTCCAAATTTGGAGCAATCTTCATTTATATCCATACTCATGGACTTAAAATGAAGTTTTTGCAGTTCATCTGCTAATTTTATTTGGTTACCATTTGCCCGAAAATATGAAATAAACAATTGTATATGAATTTCACAAAAAAAAAAAAAATGATTGATGCTTTCTTACCTTGTTCGTATAGCCATGTGGACAGTGTCTGCTGTAAATTTAGCAATCTTTATTAAAGGGGTTTAATGATTATTGGTAATGCATATTATAAAAATATATATTAAGTTTTTTAACACTTGAACTTAACATATTTCATGCTAACTCGCCGATTTTGATATTTACCTTTTTTGTCATAGAGTTGTCGTATAGCCATTTTTACAGTGTATTTAGACAGATTTCACTCGCGTGTAAAATTAATGTTATTAGAAATAAGACGCGTTTGGTTCGGATTTAAAAATGTACTCAGCTCTGGTTGCCCAGAGCTCCTTTATTTATAAAATTCCTTATCCTAATTCATGTATGCACCACATGCAGAGTGCATACACATATCTTAATACTAATCTATTGTACATACCGAAGTATGTACACATATCTTAAACATAAGTGTTCTCAACGGCATACACACTATTTCTTATCTTTTAATAGTTTAGGATCATTTCCGTTCCTTTACATCGAGTGCATTAAATATTGCAGTCTCTAATCAATATGCCTGTTCAAATATATTGAACAGGCTTATCTTCGCCAGTGTTGAGGCAGTACAAAGCAATACATAAACAACGCATAGAGATACATATAATACATTTATATGAGGCACGTATGCATTTATATGCAATACGTATGCACTCAACAATTAACAAACAAAGATATTTACTTAAGATAACATATTGACTTAAGATATGTATTTAGGCAATTGAATACAAATGTGCATGTGCACTTGAAAACAACCCTATACCATGTAACATAAACAATACCCGAAATGGGTATTTGTACATATTTATATTTATGACTATATTTTTATGTGTTAGCGATAATGCATACAAATATTTGACATATGAGATCCGTTTCTATACAGATTTATCTCATTTACAATTGTAGCCGTTAAGAACTGTTCAGAAATCTGAACATACTGCCCACGTTGAAGTGTTTACACTTCAAAATAATTCAAGTATTTATAAATCTTGGGCATGTTAATTACATCTTTAATTACAAGATTGGCTGATCGAACTCGTTATAATTTTTCTAATATAAACTATTTTTATTGTATACTTTTTAAATGTTTAATATAATTTTCAATTTGCTAATATTAATAACTAATTTCTAAATATATATCCTCCTATGGGATATACGTTCCTTGCTGCGTTGCAGATGCGTCGTAGGATTAATGTTAAGATTACACCACCAGCAATTAACAGGATTAGGTTGGTGGTATTCATGCCGTAATGCACCATATGATGCCATTCTAAGTCCAGTGGAAATCCCCAAATGGTAGTTGGTCGCGGAATGTCAGGTATCTTGAATGCTTGTATGGATCCTTTTAGCTTAAAATGTTTTAGGG
>NW_024395824.1:9348966-9359688 GCF_016617805.1 Bactrocera tryoni | reverse complement strand
CGGCGGGTACTGCGTCGAATACTTTCAGAGCTGGAGTGTTTCATCCATCCGGACAACATGACCTAGCCAGCGTAGCCGCTGTCTTTTTAATTCGCTGAACTATGTCAATGTCGTCATATATCTCGTACAGCTCATCGTTCCATCGGATGCGATATTCGCCGTGGCCAATGCGCAAAGGACCATAAATCTTTCGCAGAATTTTTCTCTCGAAAACTCGTAACGTCGACTCATCCGTTGTTGACATCACCCAAGCCTCTGCACCATACAGCAGGACGGGAATTATGAGCGATTTATAGAGTTTAGCTTTTGTTCGTCGAGAGGACTTTACTTTTCAATTGCCTACTCAGCCCAAAGTAGCACCTGTTGGCAAGAGCAATCCTGCGTTGGATTTCCAGGCTGACATTGTTGGTGGTGTTTACGCTGGTTCCAAGATAGACGAAATTATCTACGACTTCAAAGTTATGACTGTCAACAGTGACGTGAGAGCCAAGTCGCGAATGCGACGACTGTTTGTTTGATGACAGGAGATATTTCGTTTTGCCCTCGTTTACTACCAGACCCATTTTCTGTGCTTCCTTGTCCAGCCTAGAGAAAGCAGAACTAACGGTGCGGGTGTTGAGGCCGATGATATCAATATCGTCGGCATACGCCAACAGCTGTACACTCTTATAGAAGATGGTACCTTCTCTGTTTTAGTTCTGCAGCTCGAACTATTTTCTCCAGGAGCAGGTTGAAGAAGTCGCACGATAGGAGTCGCCTTGTCTGAAACCTCGTTTGGTATCGAACGGCTCGGAGAGGTCCTTCCCGATCCTGACGGAGCTTTTCGTGTTGTTCAACGTCAGTTTACACAGCCGTATTAGTTTGCGGGGATACCAAATTCAGACATCGCGGCATAAAGGCAGCTCCTTTTCGTGCTGTCGAAAGCAGCTTTGAAATCGACGAAGAGGTGGTGTGTCGATTCTCCTTTCACGGGTCTTTTCAAGATTTGGCGCATGGTGAATATCTGGTCGGTTGTTGATTTTCCAGGTCTGAAGCCACACTGATAAGGTCCAATCAGTTTGTTGACGGTGGGCTTTAATCTTTCACACAATACGCTCGATAGAACCTTATATGCGATGTTGAGGAGGCTAATCCCACGGTAGTTGGCGCAGATTGTGGGGTCTCCTTTTTATGGATTGGGCATAGCACACTTAAATTCCAATCGTTGGGCATGCTCTCGTCCGACCATATTTTACAAAGAAGCTGATGCATGCTCCCTATTAGTTCTTCGCCGCCGTGTTTGAATAGCTCGGCCGGTAGTCCGTCGGCCCTGCCGCTTTGTTGTTCTTGAGGCGGGCAATTGCTATTCGAACTTCTTCATGGTCGGGTAATGGAACGTCTGCTCCATCGTCATCGATTGGGAATCGGGTTCTCCTTCTCCTGGTGTTGTGCGTTCACTGCCATTCAGCAGGCTGGAGAAGTGTTCCTCCATAATTTAACTATGCTCTGGGCATCAGTGACTAGATCACCTTTGGGGGTTCTGCAAGAGTATGCTCCGGTCTTGAAACCTTCTGTAAGCCGCCGCATTTTTTCGTAGAATTTTCGAGCATTACCCCTGTCGGCCAGCTTATCAAGCTCTTCGTACTCACGCATTTCGGCCTATTTCTTCTTCTGTCTGCAAATGCGTCTCGCTTCCCTCTTCAACTCTCGGTATCTATCCCATCCCGCACGTGTAGTGGTCGATCGTAACGTTGCGAGGTAGGCAGCCTGTTTTCTCTCCGCTGCGACACGGCACTCTTCGTCGTACCAGCTGTTCTTTTGCACTTTCCGAAAACCAATGGTTTCGGTTGCAGCTGTACGTAAGGAGTTTGAAATGCCGTCCCACAGTTCCCTTATACCGAGTTGTTGACAGAGTGCTCTCCAGAAGGCAGGAGTGCAAGCCGAGTAGAGAATCGTTCGGCTGTCTGTTGTCGATTGCAGCTTCTCGACGTCAGAACCTTCCTTGTGTTTGTTGGCGTGCGTTTTTTTGCTGCACAGAGGCGAGTGCGAATCTTAGCTGCAACAAGATAGTGGTCCGAGTCGATGTTAGGACCTCGGAGCGCACGCACATCTAAAACACTGGAGACGTGTCTTCCATCTATCACAACATGATCGATCTGGTTGGTAGTTTTCGACCCGGAGACAGCCAGGTAGCTTGATGAATCTTCTTGTGCTGGAATCTAGTACTACAGATAACCATATTTCGGGCCCCGGCTTGAAGTCAATCAGCCTCAACCCATTTGAGGGGATGTTTCGTCGTGGAGGCTGAATTACCGACCGTAGTGCCAAATATACCTTCTTTGCCCACCCTGGCGTTAAAGTCGCCAAGCACGATTTTGACATCGTGGCGGGGGCAGCTCTCATAAGCGCGCTCCAAGCGCTCATAGAAGGCATCTTTGGTCGCATCGTCCTTCTCTTCCGTCGGGGCGTGGGCGCAAATTAGCGATATGTTGAAGAACCTCGCTTTGATGCGGATTGTGGCTAGACGTTCATTCACCGGAGTGAATGATAGTACTCGGCGACGAGTCTCTCTCCCACCACGAATCAACACCAAACTTGCGCTCCTTTATATGGCCACTGTAGTAAATGTCACAAGGACCTACTCGTCTCTGTCCTTGTCCGTCCATCGCATTTCTTGGACGGCGGTGATGTCAGCCTTTATTTTTGCGAGGACATCAACCAGCTGGGCAGCGGCACCTTCCCAATTAAGGGTCCGGACATTCCAGGTGCATGCCCTTAAATCGTAGTCCTTATTCCGTTTGCCATGGTCGTCATCAAAGGGGGTCTCTCATCCGAGGCTGTTTTAACGTTTTCATTGGTATTTTTTTTACGTGGCGGGTCCCAAGCCCAGCGCACAACCCTTGTAGGGAATGTTTCGCCTTCTCACTTTAGCTCGCCTTCGAACGGATGTTCTTAGGCTACCCAGAGGATACTTGGTCAAAGACCGGAAGTAGTGAGCTGCTTGAGCCATGTGTAAAAGAATCGTTTCTGGCCACTCCCAAGTGAATGGCGATCAGAGAACTTTCCTCACTTGCGTGAACTTCTACACATGACTCCATTTTTAAAATTTAAAAATGCAAACCTTTTAAATATGGGCCAAGAAGAAATTAAATCTCACCCAACTTTTTGGGCACTCTTATTTTTGGCATAATTATTGCTTTGATTTATGTAATTATCAAAATCCGGCAAAAAATTAAAAAATATAAAAAAAGGAAAATTGAAGGAGGTAATGCCAATATGCTTGAATCTATCACAAAAATGATGAATTAACATCCTAAGCCGAAACTAGGACGTTTCTTTTTTTTAACAAGGGGGGTAGTTAATGCAACCCAAACCCACTAAAATAAACCCCTATCCCATTCATCTCTAGTAGACACATATGTGATGTAAGTCGACACCACATTCATCCATAGGATCAAGCCAACCGCCTATCATAACAAATAGAATTAACGTAAACAAAGAATATTAAAATCCTCAATAGCCAATTTGCAAAGTCATCATAAAATCTATTGGAATACAATTACAAGAAGAACTTGATCACGCAACAAGAAATGCCACAGCCATCCTTTTTGCATGATCAGCATTATAATACTATAAGAACTAAAATTAAGAGATGAATAGGGCAGTTATGAGTTATAAGTTATAAGCGAGAATTATAAGTTATAAGTTAGAACTATAAGTTACTTTTAAAAAAACCCAATAAAGAAAATATAAAATTATTTTGCACTCATATTCAAACAAAATTTAAGTTTTCGTTATAAAATTGATAAATTTTGATTATTATTTCTGTCAGCGATTTCCATTTATTTTTTATGAAACATTGGTTTGTATATTAGGTGACGATATATACTTACTTATATACAATGTATATTATATTTAAAATATGAGTTTGAGTGCATGATAACCGTAAAATATAACCACTTTATATCCAAAACTCATATTTTAAATATAATAATATATATATCGTCCCCTAAAATACAAACCAATGTATCATAAAAAATAAATGGAAATCGCTGACAGATATAATTTAATTTCATATAACTATGAAGGATTTAAAGCATGCACCATATATGGTATGCTATGCATTTCAGGGTTAGATAAACCAAGCAGCTGAAGCATTTATGCAAATTAAAATATAGATTGTTTCACGACAAACGCAACGCCAAACGTAAATTTTAAAGTACAATGGACGCCATTATTTTCCACTGTAGTGCTCCTCAGAAACGTCAAATCAGAGATGTTATTTGCTTTGTTATCTATGCTGAGATCAGTAGCCATACTAAATATACTTAACGGGGCATCTCGACAGGCAAATATATGGCATACTAACTGTCAAATCTATTGCTATTGCCATTGCCAAATCTGTATGTGGGCATTTGTTATCATAACATAATCATTTGCGCAAAGGCGTAGGGTAAGTAGGTTCGAGCTATCTGAAAAATTAAAAAATGACAAAGATCCTTTTTTATAAATGTATTTCTGTGAAAAATAAGAATTCATATTTTTATTGATATTTTGAATTTTGCTTGTGTTATTAAATTTAAGACTTCGTTCCTAACCCATTTTGCATAATTTTTCTGTAAATTAACAATATTAAACTATATATAATTTTTTTTGGAAAAATATTATTTTGAAAATGTACTTTATTTTTACAATATAACACAACTGGAGGAGGGAGTCATGGGTAGAAGTTCACGGAAGTGAGAAAGTTCTCTGATCGCCATTCACTTGGGAGTGGCCAGAAACGATTCTTTTACACATGGCTCAAGCAGCGCACTACTTCCGGTCTTTGACCAAGTATCCTCTGGGTAGCCTAAGAACATCCGTTCGAAGGCGAGCTAATGTGAGAAGGCGAAACATTCCCTGCATAGGGTTGTGCGCTGGGTTTGGGACCCGCCACGTAAAAAACACCTCCAATGAAAAAGAAAGCACAGCCTCGGATGAGAGCCCCCCTTTTGATGACGACCATGGCAAACGAAATAAGGACTACGATTGGAGGGCATGCACCTGGAACGTCCGGACCCTTAATTGGGAAGGTGCCGCTGCCCAGCTGGTTGATGTCCTCGCAAAAATAAAGGCTGACATCACCGCCGTCCAAGAAATGCGATGGACGGGACAAGGACAGAGACGAGTAGGTCCTTGTGACATTTACTACAGTGGCCATATAAAGGAGCGCAAGTTTGGTGTTGGATTCGTGGTGGGAGAGAGACTCCGTCGCCGAGTACTATCATTCACTCCGGTGAATGAACGTCTAGCCACAATCCGCATCAAAGCGAGGTTCTTCAACATATCGCTGATTTGCGCCCACGCCCCGACAGAAGAGAAGGACGATGTGACCAAAGATGCCTTCTATGAGCGCTTGGAGCGCGCTTATGAGAGCTGCCCCGCTACGATGTCAAAATCGTGCTTGGCGACTTTAACGCCAGGGTGGGCAAAGAAGGTATATTTGGCACTACGGTCTGTAAATTCAGCCTCCACAACGAAACATCCCCAAATGGGTTGAGGCTGATTGACTTCGCCGTGGCCCGAAATATGGTCATCTGTAGTAATAGATTCCAGCATAAGAAGATTCATCAAGCTACCTGGCTGTCTCCGGATCGAAAAACTACCAACCAGATCGATATTGTTGTAATAGACTGAAGACACGTCTCCAGTGTTTTAGATGTGCGTGCGCTCCGAGGTCCTAACATCGACTCGGACCACTATCTTGTTGCAGCTAAGATTCGCACTCGCCTCTGTGCAGCAAAAAACGCACGCCAACAAACACAAGGAAGGTTCGACGTCGAGAAGCTGCAATCACAACAGACAACCGATCGATTCTCTACTCGGCTTGCACTCGTGCTCTCTGAGAGCACTCGTCAACAACTCGGTATAAGGGAACTGTGGGACGGCATTTCAAATTCCTCACGTACAGCTGCAACCGAAACCATTGGTTTTCGGAAAGTGCAAAAGAACAGCTGGTACGACGAGGAGTGCCGTGTCGCAGCGGAGAGAAAACAGGCTGCCCACCTCGCAACGTTACGATGGACCACTACACGTGCGGGATGGGATAGATACCGAGAGTTGAAGAGGGAAGCGAGACGCATTTGCAGACAGAAGAAGAAAGAGGCCGAAATGCGTGAGTACGAAGAGCTTGATAAGCTGGCCGACAGAGGTAATGCTCGAAAATTCTACGAAAAAATGCGGCGGCTTACAGAAGGTTTCAAGACCGGAGCATACTCTTGTAGAACCCCCAAAGGTGATCTAGTCACTGATGCCCAGAGCATAGTTAAATTATGGAGGGAACACTTCTCCAGCCTGCTGAGTAGCAGTGAACGCACAACACCAGGAGAAGGAGAACCCGATTCCCCAATCGATGACGTTTGACGTTGAGCAGACGTTGCATTGCCCGACCATGAAAAAGTTCGAATAGCAATCACCCGTCTGAAGAACAACAATGCGGCAGGGGCCGACGGACTACCGGCCGAGCTATTCAAACACGGCGGCGAAGAACTGATAGGGGGCATGCATCAGCTTCTTTGTAAAATATGGTCGGACGAAAGCATGCCCAACGATTGGAATTTAAGTGTGTTATGCCCAATCCATAAAAAAGGAGACCCCACAATCTGCGCCAACTACCGTGGGATTAGCCTCCTCAACATCGCATATAAGGTTATGTCGAGCGTATTGTGTGAAAGATTAAAGCCCACCGTCAACAAACTGATCGGACCTTATCAGTGTGGCTTCAGACCTGGAAAATCAACAACCGACCAGATATTCACCATGCGTCAAATTTTGGAAAAGACCCGTGAAAGTAGAATCGACACACACCACCTCTTCGTCGATTTCAAAGCTACTTTGGACAGCACGAAAAGGAGCCGCCTTTATGCCGCGATGTCTAAATTTGGTATCCCCGCATAACTAATATGGCTGTGTAAACTGACGTTGAGCAACACGAAAAGCTCCGTCAGGATCGGGAAGGACCTCTCTGAGCCGTTCGATACCAAACGAGGTTTCAGACAAGGCGACTCCCTATCGTGCGACTTCTTCAACCTGCTTCTGGAGAAAATAGTTCGAGCTGCAGAACTAAATAGAGAAGGTACCATCTTCTATAAGAGTGTACAGCTGCTGGCGTACGCCGATGATATTGATATCACGGCCTCAAAACCCGCGCCGTTAGTTCTGCTCTCTCCAGACTGGACAAGGAAGCAAAGCAAATGGGTCTGGCAGGGCAAGACGAAATATCTCCTGTCATCAAACAAACAGTCGTCGCACTCGCGACTTGGCTCTCACGTCACTGTTGACAGTCATAACTTTGAAGTCGTAGATAATTTCGTCTATCTTGGAACCAGCGTAAACACCACCAACAATGTCAGCCTACAAATCCAACGCAGGATTGCTCTTGCCAACAGGTGCTACTTCGGACTGAGAAGGCAATTGAAAAGTAAAGTCCTCTCTCAACGAACAAAAACTAAACTCTATAAGTCGCTCATATTTCCCGTCCTGCTATATGGTGCAGAGGCTTGGGCGATGACAGCAACCGATGCGTCGACGTTACGAGTTTTCGAGTGAAAGGTTCTGCGAAAGATTTATGGTCCTTTGTGCATTGGCCACAGCGTATATCGCATTCGATGAACGATGACATATACTCTTACGATGGCATTGACATAGTTCAGCGAATTAAAAGGCAGCGGCTACGCTGTCCAGGTCATGTTGTCCGAATGGACGAAAATACTTCGGCTCTGAGAGTATTCAACGCAGTACCTGCCGGGGAAGCAGAGGAAGAGGAAGACCTCCACTCCGTTGGAAGGACCAAGTGGAGAAGGACCTGGCTTCGCTTGGAATATCCAATTGGCGCCACCTAGCGAAAAAGAAGAAACGACTGGCGCGCTGTTGTTAACTCGGCTATAATCGCGTAAGCGGTGTCTCAATGCCAATTACTTTGGCGGAGGGGTAAAAAAACCGAATTTCCGTATAAATGCCAAAAATAATGTAAAAATTACTAATATTTTTTAAAATATTCAAGAAGAAGAAGAAGAATCTAAATACACACTCTGAGCTTTGAAATAAGCTTACATTTCACTTTTATTTTGCTATATTTTACCTAAATTTATTAATTTAAAAATCACTTAGCACACTCATCGTTGAAAAGGTTAGATTGTTTACAATTATGAGGAAAACGAGCCTTGCCACATCTCAAACAGTAAATATGTAGGATTTTTAACAATTTTTCTTTGTTTGTTTTATCGCGTGATTCTTTTTTCTTTATTAACTTAAAAAAAAATACTTTTTACATATGTATCGGGTGATTTTTTCGAGGTTAGGATTTTCATGCATTAGTATTTGACAGATCACGTGGGATTTCAGACATGGTGTCAAAGAGAAAGATGCTCAGTATGCTTTGACATTTCATCATGAATAGACTTACTAACGAGCAACGCTTGCAAATCATTGAATTTTATTACCAAAATCAGTGTTCGGTTCGAAATGTGTTTCGCGCTTTACGTCCGATTTATTTTTTGTTCAGCGATGAGGCTCATTTCTGGTTGAATGGCTACGTAAATAAGCAAAATTGCCGCATTTGGGGTGAAGAGCAACCAGAAGCCGTTCAAGAACTGCCCATGCATCCCGAAAAATGCACTGTTTGGTGTGGTTTGTACGCTGGTGGAATCATTGGTGGACGCAACGTTACGGTGAATGGCGATCGCTATCGTTCGATGCTAACAAACTTTTTGTTGCCAAAAATGGAAGAACTGAACTTGGTTGACATGTGGTTTCAACAAGATGGCGCTACATGCCACACAGCTCGCGATTCTATGGCCATTTTGAGGGAAAACTTCGGAGAACAATTCATCTCAAGAAATGGACCCGTAAGTTGGCCACCAAGATCATGCGATTTAACGCCTTTAGACTATTTTTTGTGGGGCTACGTCAAGTCTAAAGTCTACAGAAATAAGCCAGCAACTATTCCAGCTTTGGAAGACAACATTTCCGAAGAAATTCGGGCTATTCCGGCCGAAATGCTCGAAAAAGTTGCCCAAAATTGGACTTTCCGAATGGACCACCTAAGACGCAGCCGCGGTCAACATTTAAATGAAATTATCTTCAAAAAGTAAATGTCATGAACCAATCTAACGTTTCAAATAAAGAACCGATGAGATTTTGCAAATTTTATGCGACTGGAAGTACTTTTTCATGAAGCACTATCTGGTGTTATCGGCCTTCGGCCGCGCTTTAAAAAAATAACCCTGGTCTAGCGAATACCCGGGGTGACTGAAGTACTTTCGCGAAGTACTCCGTTCTGCTTTTTCGGCCTTCGGCCGCGCTTTAAATAAATAACTCTGGCCGAGCGAATACCCGGGGTGACTAAAGTACTTTAGCGTAGTACTCCTTTCTGCGTTAAAAATAAAAACATATATTGACTTGTTGTCATAAAGTGGTGAAAGTGGTTATATCCTTTGGTTATTATGCACTCATATTCAAACAAAATTTAAGTTTTTGTTATAAAATTGATAAATTTTGATTATTATTTCTGTCAGCGATTTCCATTTATTTTTTATGATACATTGGTTTGTATATGAGGTGACGATATATATATATATATATGATTATATTTAAAATATGAGTTTGAGTGCATACAATAACCAAAGGATATAACTATTTCTTTTTATATTCAAATCAAATTTTGTACCAATAGAGTGTATGATAACCCTCGGCCGCACTTCTTTATATCCAATATTCAAAACAAAATTTAAGTTTTGCTATCTTTTTATGTTCATAAGTACTATCTCTTAATAAACCCCAAATATAGTACGAGTATTAATACTATAACTTTTACAAAAGCAAACTTAATACGAAAAAAGGTATTTTCTTATCGTTTTTGTTCATAATTAATCAGAAAATAATAAAATAAACTTTAGGACAAAGAACAAAAATTTTTTTGCAGAGTCGTGTTATCAACATTATCATCAAATTCAATTTCAACACTCTCTCTGTTAGCGATTTACGGTAAGGCACGATACTACACTCCTAAAGAAGTAATAAAATGAATCGATGACTGATTAGCAATTAAAATCGCCTACCGAACATATAAATTATGTTCACAATTTTGTTTTCGAATTGAAAATAAAGAAGAAAATAAACTCTTGAAAAATAAAAGTATTACTTTCTTAAAACACACGAGAAAATTATCTTTCGAATTGAAGTGCTGTTGCTTCGACTCAACCAATTTAAAAATATTGAAGAAAAAGTTAAAAATAAAACTATCAAAAAATGCTCTTTAAATTTATCGAAAAACTTCTAGCTCACCATAATAAAATGAGCTTTGTCAATTAAATTTTCGTTAAAAGTTGCAACAAACCAACCTCATGCAAAGAAAATGGGAACAAAGTCCAACGCTTACTACTAAAAATTAACTATCACACAATGAATTTGAAATTAATCTAAAAATTTATAATTCCAGGTGCACCGGTACGAAATACAAATACATTTTTCACCACCAGTGGCTATTCGATGAAAAATTGATTTTCTTTCGTGTCTGGCTAGATGACACACGACACTGGACGACAACACATCACATACACGCGATCAACATATGAAGACACCACACATTAATACACACGGATATACACTATTCATGCGGACATCACACCACGTCTCTACACTACCCAACAATCAAAACCGACCGCTCCAGAAGAAGAGGCCCCTACTAATTTAACATAAATA